>NC_057804.1:671624667-671642408 GCF_018294505.1 Triticum aestivum
AATGCCTCATCATCTTGGCAGGCTATTTCTTATGGGCTGGAGCTTTTGAAAAAAGGTTTGGTTTGGAGAGTTGGGAATGGCAGGAGCATCCGAGTCTGGCGTGATAATTGGATACCCCGTCCTTTCTCATTCAAACCTATCACGCTTCAGGGCAGATGCCGTATACGTTTTGTGTCTGAATTGTTGAATGCTAATGGTTCTTGGAATATAGGATTGCTACAGGAGTATTTTTTGCCGCCTGATGTGTTGGAAATTATTAAAATTCGAGCTTCGCCCCGGTTGGAAGATGATACACTTGCTTGGGGTCCAGGCAAATATGGTATTTTTACTGTGAAGAGTGCATATCAATTTGCCTTCGATGAAGCTCACAGAATGAATGCAGCGGGATCTAGTTCCAGTCCGGATGGTCGCCGTTCTTGTTGGAACCTTATTTGGTCTTGCGATGTTCCTCCTACAGTTCGAAACTTTGCTTGGAAAGTCGCTACTAATGCTTTGCCGACATGGCAGAAGAAGCATAGTAGGAGTCTGGAGGTTAATGACCTTTGTCCAATTTGTGCTGTTGAGCCGGAAGATAACTTCCATCCCCTCTGTCGCTGCACTTTTGCTAGAGAATTATGGTCAACAATGTCGGAGGTTTGGTCCTTACCTGACTTGGCTGCTATTAGAAATACAGGTAAGGAATGGCTGCTTCATGTCCTTGACCCATTGCCAGAAATCGAGAGGTGCATGCTTCTTTTGACTTTGTGGAGGATTTGGCACATCCGTAATGAAGTGTTACACCATAAACCTGCGCCCCCAATGGAAGCGTCCAGGAGGTATTTGGTGAGTTACCTTGATTCCTTGGTTGGTCTTAAAATTGATCTATCTTCTGATCCGAGCAAAGGGAAGTCCTTAGTTACATACGACAGGCCACTTAAAAATCCACATGTTCGAATAGTTGAGAGCACTCCTGTCAAATGGTGTCCCCCTATGGCGGGTTGGGTGAAACTGAATACTGATGGGTCCTTTGCAGTAAATGGTACGGCTGGTGCGGGGATGGTGCTGCGAGATGACAAAGGTAATGTCATCTACTCAGCTTGCAGGGAGCTTTTTTCATGCCGAGAAATTCTTGAAGCGGAGTTGTGTGCTTGCATGGAAGGCCTGTCTTTTGCAATTCAGAGAAGCGACTTGCCGATCATTATTGAGATGGACTCCATTATTGCAGTCAAGCTGATTCAAGCGATGGATATTGATAGATCGATCTACTCTTCTTTAGTTAAAGAAATTAGACACCTGATGTCTCTTCGTGATTCTTGTATTACTCATATAAATCGTACGCAAAATAAGGTTAGCGATAGCTTAGCAAAGTTTGCTAGACAAGAGGGCAGAACAATGACCTGGGTTGGGTCAGGCCCATCAGTTTCTTTAGAGCTAGCCGAGGCTGATTGTATGGACATTGAGATTTGAGTAATGCAAAGATTTTACCCGCAAAAAAAAAAAAAATCACAAGATAAACTGATGAAACACATGATGCATTAGTGGATATATAAATCTCACGGGTTCCTCATACGAATACTCAAGTGCTTTTACCCTCTTGCCCTCCCTCCTATAAAAAAAAAGCCGCCCGCCTCGTCTCTCCCCCGCACTCCATCCATCGCCTCGCCGCCGTTGCCCGCAACCCCCTGTCGACCCAATCTCAATCTCACATCACCTTCCCCGACGGGACGGGACCCGGCGCCTCGTCCTCTCCACATCTTACGCCCGCCCGCCCGAGGTGAGCACCACTTGTACATCCCGATCAGCTTGGAGTTCGTTCCGATTGGTTGGTAGGCACTGGTTCGTAGGTCTCGCATCCATCCAGCGTGGTCTCCCTCCGGAGTTGCTCGTTCTGATTGGTTCGTATGAGGAAGGAACCTCGACTAGGATAGGATAGGATTTAATTAGTTAGGGTTTGTTTGTTTGGTAACACCACCTAGGCAGGGTTCGATTGATTATCCGTAATAAGGAATCAATCTGATGTTTTAGTTAGGGTTTGCTTGGTTGTGGTCAGATTTTGGTTTAATAAGGAATTCTTCATTTTGTTTAGTTGCCTATATATCAGTATACATGGTTGAATTGCTGCTTTCACTTCATATTAATAACTATTAATTCTGTCGCACAATGCAAATATATATATGCTGTCCTAACTAATTAAGTAGAAGCTTGGATTGGTGCTGTATGGTCTCTTGCTGACATTAAATCCTCCTCTGTTTGTGCTGTACTGTTCTGCTGCTGCAGTCTTCTTCGCCGCCAAAAGGAAAAGATGCTCTACAAAATCCACTGCCGTGCCCAAATCCAAGCCCTGCAGGCCCTCTCCGATGAGCTGGGCCACTCCAATGACTTAATGCTTGTGAATCTTGTCTCTCTGGAGTCGGTGCGCATAGCGTGCGAGTCGTATGCACTCCTCCGCCCGCTGATCAAGGAGTATGTGTTCTGGGCATGCCCGGAGCTGGAAAACCTCTCGGTCGTGGCATGCTTGTTGCTGGAAATCCAAATGCTCGAGCATGATGTGTTACCCCAGCTCAAGGTTCAGGAAGCCAAGCTGGAACAGGGCGCCCTGGAAGCCCTCCTACTCATGAAGAACTCAGCAATTTTGCCCTTAGATCTGAGGAAGCGCTTTATGTTAGCCTTGGGCGTATTGCTTGCCGAGGACGATCTGGTCTTAGCCCGAGTCAAAAAGCTGAGCATAATGCTAAAGGATACTGCTGATGATGTACTCGAAGGTAATGGTAACATTGCCTGGCTTGAGGAGCGTCTCCCGTTGCTGGTCCAGCTGGTCACCTATGTGTTGGAGACCCCGGTTTGTTTCTGTGATCCTGATGAGTACTGATGAGTAGACTTATCAGCCAGCTCGAGGCTGTTGTGATGAGTATTTCATTTCTTAGTGGCGTGGCAAACAGTTTAGAATCAACCCTCCTTTTATGTTTGGATATGTGTTCTCTCCGGTTGCTGTATCAACTCTGGGTGGCTAGTGATGGAAGCATGCAAATGATATCTACTTGTCTCATCTCGCTTGGTCCATTGGAGTACACAAGTATATATGGTTGAGATTCTCCTCAAACTGCAGCTTCACATCTTGAATGCATATCATGTTAGATTGTTACTAGTATTGGGACTGGGTATTTTTCTAAGCTATTAATACTAAACCTAGCTATCGTGCAAATGATTCAAATCATCCTGAAATGAGTACAACCGATTCTGCTATAGTCTAACAGAGGTTATTGGCTTTTTCTTTTTGGTGTTGGACACACACATAATTGCTACCAAATTACTAATAACTTGACTGACTAAAGATATTAAATTACTTAATTAGTGATATTAAATTTCTTAACTAGTGACATTAAACTTGCCTGACTAAAGGTATCAAATTTGGCCTGTTTCCTAGTGAATTAAGGCTATCATTTCAGATAGCGTACCAGACCTTTTGGCACTTTTTGGGACAGCTTCATTGGTAAACCAGATTCGCCTCATCATATTTTTCTCATATTGACAGTTTCTTTGTAAAGTGAATTTGCTTGTCTTTTTTTCCAATCACCCTCGCTGCCTGTTTTTGCTTCTGGGATTCCTCTGTTAAGGTATTTGTTTTCCAAAGCAAATATTTATTTATGCTTCCAATTCCTAAGGTTAATTCCTCTGTTCCCAGTTTTCAAATGTGTGCAGCATGAAACCAATGTTGATGACCTCATGGAAAACACTAGGAGATTATATTTAAACTTTTTGTTTTTGCAAAACTGCATATGCCTACTTTGATGTTGATATCAGAAAATTTCAAACTATATTGCAATTTTTGTTTGCACATCCCATTGCCAATGATGCATTTATTCCTACCTGTGTCCCACAGCTCTGAATCCCATGCCGATAGCTGTCCGTTTCATTTATTTTGGCATATCCATGGTTTGTTGCTTAATTCTTAACACTATTTTGCCTAATTTATAATATATAATTCTTTTTGTAGTGCATCATTGGTTACGACTCCAGCTCGCGCGCCCTCCGTGGATCAGGCATCAACGGTCGCAGTTCTGAGGACGCCACCTCCTCTGGTGCTCTGCAACCATCTTCCCCACTAAGGTGAGCATTGCGCTGTGGTTCTTCCTTTGACTCCCCCGCGACAACTCAACTATTTTTGCGCATAATTGGGAGTGGATTGGACCTGTTAATTCTTTTGCTCCGTCATTGTTTCGGTAGGCAGATGCATTTTTTGTAGAAAAATAATTGAGAGGTGTGGTTTTGGTCCTCTGGAGGCTTACAGTTCTTCCGATGTTGGACTATTGCTTTCAGATTAGCTTGTTACTTTAGCTGGGAATCAGAGATTTTACGGAAGTAATGGTGTTACTTCAATTGTAATACTGTGGATGCATTTATATAGCTTTTTGTGCTTTTTGCTTGTGTTCCGTCTGAGCCGGTGATTGCGAGCTGTTTGTATTAGTTTTCTAGCTAGGTAGCACAGCCAAGGCGTCTTTTATGCAAATAAACTGTGTTTATTGCTTCATGTGTTTGTTAGGCAATTTAGTGTCATTTTTGTTAGGCAACATTGTGCTCCTAAATAGGCAATTTAGCCTTTCGGTACAAATCTGGGTGTGCCTCATGTACTGCATTAGCCAAAAAAAACTGCATGGTTATGCAAATATGGAGCATGCTGCATTGTCCCAGATTAAATTATGGCATGCTATTCCATATTGTTTCATGTTTTCACAATAAAACTAGAACTAAGAACTAGTTAGCATTATGAAATGATATTGGTACACATTAGGCATTAGTATAATTTTTCATTAGGCAAAATTACTTTTATGTTAGGTTAAGACACATTTATGCATTAGGCAATGATATTGGTATATTCCTTATTCCATAACATAGTTCTGTGTTATGGAAAAATACTATTCTGCCTAAGAAAAACCAATTTCTCCATCATGGATAGTACTTCACATAATCAGGTGAATAATACAGTTTTGCCTATATGGACCTAGCAATTTTTTAGACAATATTCTAATAACCACCTGACATCAAGTAGAGTATTTCAATCCTTCATTAAGCAATTATAAGCTCCAAAATACAGTTCCACCATTAAGCAACGAATCTATTTAGTGTTGCATCAGGAAATAGTTAGATTTAGCATTTTAAGTTACATTACCTAGTAACTTAGAAATATATAATCAAGCATCTTATAGTTAGCTTTAGCATTTTTTGTATTCATTATTATTGCTTAATCAAGAATACTATTTTTCCTAATCTAGAACCTACTATTGTCTAACACTTAGCACTATTATTGCCTATAATATGAAAAAGTAGCATTCGTAACTTTGATTTGTGTTTCAATGGACCCAGCACTCCGCCTCATCCTTCATGCTTGGCTCTTCGGTTTTGTGGCGCAGGTGTGCGTGGTGAGCTGGGCGCTAGTCATGGATGGGGATGTTGCTATCGCTAGGGGCCGCACCGTGGGGTCTCATCTTTGGTATATCGACCACCAGCTCCGATAGCTGCACGTTCCACAGGCTACAGCAGCTCGGCATGATGTTGTGCGGCGCTTAGCTTCTACATCACAGCCTCCCTCCCTGAGCATCTCCATCCTTTGCACTTCTCTCTTCGAGCACTTCATACACCCGTAAGCCCTATTCCATCTCCACCTAACTACCTCATTGCAAGATGCAATAGCTAGCTAGCTCATTCGTGAACTATACTTGCATATTCAGAATTTATAAACTGCTTATATTACGAAGATAATATTGCCTAAAATGACACTTAATTGCCTGAAAAAATACAATCCACTCTAACATTACCATGTTTGCTTCATTTGAGCTTCTGATTTTTAAGCATACATGGAAACACTCGATTGTCCAATTTGTACTCTGATTTTGGCATAATTTGCTTTTGTTTCAGTTGCAGGCTTCACCCTGAACAAATTCTGCCTTTTGCAGCCCCCCTGTTGCACACCTTGGAATGGTGCTTGTGCCTTTTACAGCCCCTAAGACTGCAGATTTTAGGTGAGTCCTCAGCTGGACCTACATGTTTATGCATGGGAGGGGGCAGTGGGGGAGGTGTTGATTTGTTGGCAGCAACAAGGCATTCTAACCAGGCCAGTTCCTCACTATTACCCATTAAGATTAGTATTGTTGTTTTTTGACACCGCAGTCTATACTCTTAATTTAGTGTGATTGCTCAATTCAAACTTAAATTATATAACTGAAATACTCACTGGCTGCAATTTCTACATGGTGGAAAGTTTGTTATGATGTCTTTTTATTGCTTTATTAAATCAGTTGCATGGCAACATGTACTTTTTCCTGATAGGCTCAATTGCTTCACATTTGACATGGTTATATACTAGATTTTCAACCATTAGGGGCGATCTTGTTTTTAAGTGTCATTTGTTAGGCAATTTAAATGCCACTTATTAGGCAATAATGTTCTTTTAAAATGGCAAATTAGCCTTTTTGTTGTAAATCTGGAAGTAGCTCATTAAGATGGTCCCTTGCATGCAACATGTGCTTCTATATCTTGACATGTAGGCAACAAACTTATGACAAATGTTTTTTTAACATGCAGGATGCCAAGATGCAGACTATGTACAGTCGAACAGAGAAACAAGATATGTGCCATGTATAGACAAGAATGTGCAAACCTATGTTTTTCCAAGGGACTAGATGTACAGGTTGTGCTTTAAAAAAAACTGCGGATGCAAATTTGCTTTTTTCTGAATGCATGTCTTTTTTATGAACATATACATGCAGTACCTAAAAGCATTTTTCTGAGACAGATTTGCCTTTTGTTCCTATAATTCGTGCTCGTATCTGGGCCTGGGCTCGCAATTTACTTATGCATTTCACTAGTGGCTTATTGACAATCTTAAACTGCATCCTGGTATATGAAACAGTTAATTGAAATGCTTTACAATCTGTTTGTACTTGTAGCATATGGAATTTAATCGTGGTACATCCAAAGGCTCGTGTATCTTATGTATCGAAAGACTTGTGTATCATATGCAATTTAATCGTGGTACATCCAAAAGGCTTGTGTATCTTATGTATCGAGAGACTTGTGTATCATATGCAATTTAGTCATGGTATATGCAAAAGCTTAATACCTGGTACATTCAAAAGCTTAATACCCTGGCAATTGGCTCCTGCATGCATATTTACTATGTGTCCACTCCTTTACACAAAACTGCCATCATGGAAGTTTTATGTCGCTTTCATACCCAATATTTGCACTTCGCTTCTTACCACACCGCATGCATGTATGTTTTAATGCCCGAGTTTTAGTAATATCGCTCTCTAAACAGGTGATGGAAAGCAAGCGGCTTATAAAGTTGCTTCCTGAATTATTTGAGACACGATCGTACTGAAGTTGGTGTACTCTTTGATATGCTATCAATATTCTTGTACCGCAATCATATAGATTATAGCTTTCTCAAGGAATTTTATGTCATAGAGGCAACGCGATTTCTTGTTTCTGACTTATGAGAATCTTTTTATGTATCTATTTTACTTATCATCTGTACATGTTCTTTTAGCTTGCTTAAGGATACACTGCAAGTTTGAAGAAAACTATCCTTAACCAGTTTCTCAACATTTTTCAGTCAAAACAATATGGGCAAGATCATTTAGTTGTTACCATGCAGATTCTTATACTTCCAATGCTAGCTTATTCTTTCAACCAAAGACTATGCAGCATGGAGATCAACCAACGACGCGCCTGCCTCCCACCTGATCTACTAGAGGACCCCGGATACGCCATAGATTCGCCGCTCTGGGATACGTGGCTCCTCGACGAGCACGATTAGCAGCAGCAATCTTTTTTTGCTGGTCGTCCTCCTAGCCCGCGTCCTCCTCGTGCTGACAGCCCTCCCAAAATGCGGGGCCGTAGGCGTGTACGCGGCATCGAGCCGACGCCTTCTCCGTCCTTGCCCCCACCACCGCTGCCGCCCATGACCGAGGAGGAGGAGGCCCGCCTCATTAGGCGGGTCATGGAGGACTCAGTGTCCACCCATGACGAGCGGCAATGGGATGGCATGGAAACCGTGTTGGCCCTCTCTGTGGCCGGCGACTTGGCCATCCCGGAGTTGGAACTCGACGTCAAGGAGGAGGTGCAGCAGGAGGAGGTTGTGGAGGAGCTGCCCGTCGCCGTGTGGAACCCACGTCTGGTGGGCCAGCAGTGGAGCTGGTCGTGCCCCGTGCCGGAGATGGCCGACTCGGTGGGCGTAGGCCCATGGTCAGCCACGTCGCCGCGGTCACCGTACCAGAGCAGGAGCAAGAGCCACGTGAGGAGGTGGTGCAGGCGCCGCTGGCGCATCCGGTCTGGCAGGGGCCGCCGGCACATCTTTGGCAGCCACCTCCCTACGTCGACCTCATCAGTGACGACGACGAGTAGGACGGTGGCTCTTGATGACGACGGCGCCCTCTGGAGACGGGTCTATTTCAAGTTTTTTTAATATCTTTTATTATGTTTTAGTTTAAGTAAGACATGTGTTGAACTTAGGTACTATTAACGTGTGGATGTTTATGTTTATATTTATGTTTTTCGTATTATTTCTTAGTTTATTATTATCTTTTGTGCACAAATTCGAAGTCCACAAACCCGAACGATTTGGGACGAGGCGTGCCTGTCGCACGATCACAAATGGACAGACATGTCCATTTTCGTGCCTCAAACGGACGAAAAGCGGATGAATCGGAGGTCTGTTTGAAGTCGTGTGTTGGAGTTGCCCTTACACCTATATATAGTTTCATTCGATCACGCATACTATCATCATTTGTTGCTTTACATCTGATCTGATGACACGCTATGCTATGCTAGACTAGTTTGTGGATTTACGTGTACGCGACTTGGGTAACTAAAACTTTGGCGTTTATGTGCCAGTTCGTGCAAAAACTATCTCTTTCTTATGCTTTTTTTAGATGGCTACTATATTTCTTTCTTGTGTGATTTACCATTTGAACCATATTGTGTCAAATTATTGCCGATTTGCACAAGGGCCAAGTAGCTAGGACAGGCCCAATAGGAGGAGCGGTTTTTACTGGTTCTTCATGTTGGGCATTTTTATTTCTATTCTTCTCCACCGGTTTTCATCTGGATTTTTATTGTATTTATTCTTTTTCCCTTTTTGCCTTTTTTATGTTTTATTCAGTGGTTTCTTTATTTTAAAATTTTAAATTTATGCAATCCTTTTTTCTAATTTTGATACCATTTTTAAAAATTCAGTAATATTAATTAAATTATAAAAAAGTTTTCTAAATTGCAATGACTTTTTTAAAAGAGAACGTTTTTAAATTCATGGTAAAATTTTAGATTCGAGAACATTTTTAAATTTTCAAGACCATTTCTTAAAATCAGTTCATCCTTTCTTAAACCTTTTTCTAGTGTAACCGGCTAGCTAGAAAAATTAAAAGGACACAAAAAACCTTAAATTACCTACTGTATGTAGCACCAACATGGGACGGCCCTATGGGAATGTGGGTTTGTCCGGCATTTTGACACACAGAGCATCAAATAGGGTTCCCCTCTCTTGTCATGACTAAGCCGCACAACTGATTTTTTTTTTTTTGAGAATGAGCAGCGCAACTGCTTTTATTAGCATTTTTTCAGCCTCTTACAACATACAATGGCCCACTAGTTTGCTTAGTTGGCCGAGCCCATTTAAGTCACATTCGTTGTTTATGGCTACTAGTAGAAAGCCTGTACGTTGCTACGGGCTCATACCATGATCAGATAGGCACCATAACATCATTGAGTATATTAAAATAATAGATTAACAAGCTCACAAAGAAGAATCTCGATTCATAATTTACACTCGTTTGCCGAAGGCAAGTGATGATCCAAACGCAAATTAGCTATAGTCCAGGCTCGATGCTCTGGTTGGTAGTTTTTTTAGATAGCCAACGATATCCACGTATGTCCCTTACATGTTCTGCAAAAATGAAATATATACACAAATACTCCCTCCGTAAAGAATTACAAGATCTAAATGCTCTTATATTTCAGAACTTTTTTTAAAATTCAGGAATATTACTTAAATTAGATAAAATTTATTAAAAACATGAATATTTTTAAACTTCATGATCAAATTTTGATTGGAGAACATTTTAAATTCGATATTTTTTTATTTTCATGGCCATTTCTTACAATCAGTTCATCCTTTGTTAAACCTTTTTCTAGTGTAGCCGGGTAGCTAGAAAAACTAAAAGCATGCAAAACAAAACCTTAAATTACCTACTGTAGGTAGCACCAATGTGGTATGGCCCTATGGGATATGTGTGTTTGTCCAGCATTTTGACACACAGAGTGTCAACTAGGGCTCCTCTCTCTTATCATGAGTAAGCCGCACAACTGTTATTTTCAGTTTTATTTCTTTGAGAATGAGCAGCGCAACTGCTATTTTTTAGCATCTTTTTCTGTGTGCATCTTATAGCATACAATGGCCCAATATTTCGCGTAGTGGGCCTAGGCCATTTAAGTCACATTCGCTGTTTATGGGTATTTTGTCTTTGCAATGTTTATCTCTTTCTATCATTTGCTTTTATTTTCACCTTTTTGGATTTCACTTTTGTATTTATTTCCCATTTTCTAAATAATTTTAGTTTTTTTAATTCTAATCTATACTGAACATTTTTTGGAATTCACGTATATTTTTGTAAAAGTGTAAACACATTTTTAAATTGCATGAACACTTTTATAAAAGGGTGAACAACTTTCAAATTTCCTGTGATTTTTAAAATTAATGAATATTTTTTGAAACTGCATGAGAATTTTTATATAAATGTCCAAATACTTAATAAAATTACATGAACACCTCTTTTAAAAATATAAATGTTTTGTAAATTAAATGAACATTATTTAAAACTACATTTGCATTTTAGAATGAAAGGATTTCCATTATATATTGAAATATATCTCAGGCTAACTTGTCAAAAGATAGGTGGCTAGAAAATCCTAGTCGATTGGGACCACACAAAAAAAATTCTCAGTCGTGTTTGTCGGCCTTTGAGATGTAAAAAAAAATCTCAATCGATTGGGACGATAAAAAAATTGTTATCAACTATGTCTCGGTATCTCCATATCTTAACGTCGACCTAGTGCAGAGCCACCGATCAAAGCATGTCCAATAGAGGTGCTAGCGGCTAGCAAGAAAGAATAACCACCACAAGTCACAATCAAACCAAGAAAGCCTCAAATTCTTCTGCCAGGATGCTATGCAAAAGGTGAATATAATTTGGAAGCATAACAACAAAAACGATAAGAAGGTTTGAATAATAGATGTGTGGTGCAATTGGTGCTTATTTATTGGACGAGGTACTTCTGTAAGAACGATACATTGCAAGATGATTGCTTACACATTGACTCCAAAATTAGGCGCTAACAAGAAGTCGCCTCTTGTAACAAACCATCACCCTCCCTTTTAGGGCTGGAAATGATTTTATCAAATTCTTCCTCTTGGAAAGGAGAAGTAATTTTTAACTCAAAGTTGCATAGGAAACAACTCCATATTGCTTTATTCTTCGTGTAAGCATATTCCTCTCCAGTGCAAGGATGCCTCCCACCACCAAATGTAAACATATCCACTTTGAGATGTAAAAAAATGGGGCCAGTTCAACAATGTCGAGAAACAATGTGCTCTCAGATGGAGCCTCCTGGCCTACCCTAACACCCTTAGTTGAACATGATCCAATTGTGATCATTCTTGAAATAACCCCAACTTTTGCAAAAAGGTGGGAATGCCCATGGAAAACATCCATACCAAATTTGAACGATTTCCAACACCGCATGCCAGTTGCGACACGTACGACCATTTATCCACCTTTTTTGACCGACAACACTCTAGAAAATACAAAATTTCTTGAAAACGAAAACAACTTGGCATGGTGTGAATTTAAAAAATTTCAGAACTAGAAAAAGGTTATGAGTTTGGAAATTGTTCATTAAAAAAACAAATCATAAATTTGAAAAAGTTAACGAATTTTAAAAAGTGTGCGAATTAAGAAAATAAAAGTATATATAAAGAAATAAGGAAAAAAAAGCAAAAAAAAAAACTGAAGAAAAACGGCCAAACATCAATCGTGACATGGGAAATGTCAAAACATATGAAGCTACGATGCACTTGCAACTCTGCAAGATGAGTTCTCAGCACATCATCCAACTCTCAGCCATCCACCACAGAAAAACATAGAGCCAAACCATTTTTGGTGATATGATCTCAAATATAATAGCGGAAGGGCGACATGTCACACCTCAAGGGATGGATTTTGTTTTTTGCGAGTTGAAGGTATGGGCTTACATGTACTTTCATTGCAACTCGTAAGGGACTGCTTACATAAGTAGACATACATAATTAACAGTACAAACTTATTACAACCACCCTTAATTACGATCTCATCAGTAGTGGTTAGGTACTGACAAGAAGTCGCCTCTTGTAACTGACCATCACTCTTCCTTTAGGCCCTGGTATGAATTTATCAATTTCTTCCTCTGGAAAAGGCGAAATCATTTTGAGCTCAAAGTTCCTCAGCAAAAAACTCCATATCACTTTAATTTGCATGTAAGAGTATTCCTCCCCGAAGCAAGCATGCCTCCCACCACCAAATGATGTGAATGCAAACTTGCCGCCAGCTTTGTCCTCCTCTCTCCCTGGACCAAAACGGTACGGGTCATATACATGAGGGTCTTTATAGATATGTGGCAGCTGGTTGCCAACCACTATAGAGGTAGCTACGGTATGCCCTTGTGGAATTTCATAGCTGTAGCCTTCTCTAGTTTGTACAGTGAAGCTCTTCTTCACATGGCGCATTACCATTGCTGATGGAGAATGCATTCTTATTGCCTCTTTGATGCAGGAATGTAAGGTTCCCATCTCTAACAAGATGTTGTAATCTACTACTACATCTTGTCCGTGTTTTCCAATGATTTTCTGTTGCTCTTCTACAGCGGCTGCTAAGTACTTTTCATGGCTTATTAGACAAGCTCCCGCCCAGGAGGCAGCGCTTGAGCTCGCATGTTGCCCAGCAAACAACAAGCTAATGAGTAGCCCAGTAATCTCACTCTCGGTCATAGAGCGCCCATCCTCCATGCATTTCGAGTCAATAAGTTTTTGTAGCACATCATCCTCAACCTGGCCTGAGATTTTACGTGATCTCACTATCTCATGGAATATATTTCCCAGCCTAGCACGCGCTTTGTCGCGTTGCCGGTGGGCTGGGATTGGGATATATGGGAAAAAAAGGCTGATGAAGTGCATGCCATTTTTGCAGAGATCATTGATGAGCACAGAGACTTCTTCGAACATCTTCTCACGGACCTCTTTTCCAAGCAAGCAACGGCTTGCGATGAGCATGAGTACCTCTGCCATCTCATGCTTTAGATCAATTATGCCCTCTTGCTCCCATTTTGAGAAGTAGTCCTACAAAATAGAGATGAACATCATGAGAAATGAGCCACTCGTTAGTTACGTTCATATAAGAAATTATATTGTAAAGTCTTCTCTTCTTCCTATTGTGCATGTAGTGGAACATACCCAACTAGTTCCTCTATGTTTTAGTTGTCAGCCCCAAACTAGATAAATTTTTCATGAAAGCAAAGTTTAAGTTTATGAATTTTGGGGAGGCGATCTAGAGGTTACCTGCTAAGGAGAATATGCAGTCACGCTTTCGGACTAGGATGTTCTCATCTATATTTGGTACTTACAATGAAAAGGTTTGGATAGTCTCATAGCGCTAGCAAAACTGCCAACATATACGGTGCCTTGGTTTGATGGCTTATGTGATATGTTCGCATACAAACTACTGGTCGACCAATTGGTGTCTGAGCTTTCAGTGCACATACTGGTGTTTATCAAAATAGACTACACATTTAGGTTTTGAGCAGGCATCCTTACAAACATTATATGCCTTTTCAAGTTTAGAATTTTAATTATTAACTATGATCAAAGTCATTTGTGTCAGAAATGTGCAGGGCATGTGCTTGTTTTAGGAAAACAAAAAACAAGAGATTGGGCATGTACAAGCTGCACAAGCCCATATTGTCCAGCTAGGTCACCTTGCGGCTTTGGTGAAGAAGTTTATTCCAGCAAATTAACTAGAAGTTTCAATTTTGTTTGAATAATGTAAATTAATTGTTTGTGAACTGTTAAATTTTGTGCAAGAAATATATTGTACTGTATATTGCACAAAACAATACTTATAGTAAAGAACAACTACAATATATATAACATAGAGCTTCGTAAAAAGAATATAACATAAATATTATGTGCCCACAAAGTAATTTATAGGCATAATAATAATAATAATAATAATAATAATAATAATAATAATAATAATAATAATAATAATAATAATAATAATAATAATAATAATAATAATAATAATAATAACCGGTATGTTGCTTGC
This sequence comes from Triticum aestivum, assembly GCF_018294505.1. Taxonomy (NCBI): domain Eukaryota; kingdom Viridiplantae; phylum Streptophyta; class Magnoliopsida; order Poales; family Poaceae; genus Triticum; species Triticum aestivum. Next base: position 671,639,055 of record NC_057804.1, read on the forward strand.
CTGTACTTCATGAACCATATAATCAACTTTGCTTCTCAATTGTGTTGGCTTCATTGCATCTATAGCAAATCGTATCTGTCTGTTTCTAGTTTCGAAATCCACATCAAAAATAACGCCTTTGCCGAAAATAGGGATAGTGAATTTATACATATCCGGGTGGCAGAGTTCCGAGTTCTTGGCTTGAAAGAAATGAGATGTGACCTCCGGTCCAACCAATAAAGTCACCTTCTTTAAACCAAACAGATTTATTGTGAATACACTGCCCAGCTTTGCATGCAGGTCATGGAGTACTGGATGTAAACCCTTGGTCAGGATTGTAGGCAAAGCAGCTACAAGAGAAACACCACTTGCAATAGGTGGCTGAAGTGACCCCTTTTCTGGCCTTGGAGCAACAATTCTTCTTACAATAACTTTTGTGATGATCGCGGTGAGAAAAATAACTGCTATACTGTAACACGCACCCGGACGAAATGTTATATCCATTTTGGTAGAAACTTAGTGTTGTGGAGCAGACAGTCCTAATGAACAAACAATGATGGACGTTAAGATAAGTAGGATGTCATATACATGGTATTCTATGGAAGTGTTCAAAGTAAACCAAATCACGGTGTCATGCAAATCTCCACATAAATTCCTTTTTGTGGAAAAATATCTACATAAGTTCTTAGGAGCATGTAATCCTCGGAAAAAACAGAATACATAAATGATCTCAATTGATACATTCTAAGGAGCGAGGGCAAGCACATATTTTTTTATTCCATTCAAAAAACTGCGAAGATTAGCTAGAGAGGGAGAGAGAGAGAGGAGTAATTTTAACATGCTCCCTCTTACCCCCTCTTTTCACATGAGAGGTAAGAAGCTAAGAGTTAATTTGATCACTAGTTAATGACTTAGATCTTACCTCTCATGTGAAGGGGAGAGAATGCTAAAATTTGCGCGCGCGCGCGCGCGCACACACACACAGACAGAGAGAGAGAGAGAGAGAGAGAGAGTATACCTTGTCTTCCAGTTATGGAACTTATGCTACTGCAATGAGATGGAAGAATGTGTGAAGCAATGTGCTATCTTATAGGGATATTGCGATCGAAAGTAGCACATAGTTTACTGTCATATGCCAAATAATCCAGCTCATCCTTTTGTGAGGTTGACTTGACAAATACTTCCTCCGTTCCTAAATATAAGTCTTTGTAGAGATTTCACTATGAACCACATACGGATGTATATAAATGCATTTTAGAGTGTAGGTTCACTCATTTTGCTCTGTATGTGGTCCATAGTGGAATCTCTCCAAAGACTTATATTTAGGAACGGAGGGAGTAGTTGTTAACTAAAATGGCGTGGGATGTGCATGGCATAATTAATCCAGCTTCTGATGTCACCCTGTAGGTTTAAATATTGAAATTTTGATTTATGTGCAAGTTGCCATTGTCTCTTCCTGCTGACTTAAAATAGGTCTTTTTTTGCGGAGAAGGCCGGGTAAGGTTGGTTTTGATGTCAGATTCTTCGGTTGTCTAGTCAGAGGAGTGCTTGCAGATAACAAAGTATTGTTTAAAATGAGCTCTTAAGGGTGTATAGTTCGCAATTTTTTCACTATCTAGTTTAGGGGTCTCTCTATTACAGTATTTTTGATGTATAGAATAACTACTTTGCAAGCGTTTGTAGAATAGACGAAATGTATTTATATGTGTACATCAAAATATTATGTACAAATTTCAACGGAGTATTCAACAGTGATATTGTGCACTCCCATGTACTTCCTCTGTAACTTAATATAAGATCTTGTAGATCACTGTTCTAAAAGATATAAAAGCGTGAAACATGCCCTCAGATTAACAATTTTTTATCGTCTCATCACAGCGATAGCTAGCTACTACATGCAATAATTGCATAGCTAAGTGGAGAAAAATCCTGTGTTTCTTAGTGCTGGATTGCGGAGATGCTCCCAATCAAACCAAACCAAACGAAACGAAACCAAACCATAGTCAATCTCCCTCTCGGATCCATGCGCACACAGATCAACATTGTTACTATACATTTCCTTCTCGTCGCGGAGCATCCGGAGGAAGCGGCGATTGTCCAGACAATCGCCGTTTCCCCCGGATCAGCGGCGGCGGCCTCTCCGCCGCTGGCTGCTCGCCATCCGCCCTCCTGGCCGGTGACGACGGGGGAGGCAACTGAGGGTGGATTGGATATGTGGCACATGGAGCATATCGCTTTGGGTCTGTGAAAGGCTAAAAAGTCTTTGGTTTGATAGAAACGTGCTACCTTCCTCCTATATTATCATTTCTTTCTTTATTACTGTCTTGCCTCCTGGCTTGGATCTTGCATGATCCAGTCGTAAGCAGGTTCTAAGACCATTTTGTTTTTCTATATGAAAAACATCGGAGAGCTTTTGCTAAGACGATCAACCAGCTGTTAATCCGAGGGCAAGGTTCATGTTTATTTCCATGGAGCGCTTTGTTTACAAAATACTCCCTCTGTTCCTCAATATTTGTCTTTCTAGAGATTTCAACAAGTGACTACATACGAAGCAAAATGAATGAATCTACATTCTAAAATATGTTTGTATATATCCGTATATGTTAGTCCATTTAAAATCTCTAAAAAGACAAATATTTAGGAAAGAAGGGAGTAGTAGTTAGCATCTCTCTCCCTCGCTATATAATTATTTCTTGCTTGCCAACTGTCTAGCATTACATGCTCTACAAAAAATAACGCTCTCTCCCATCTGCCACACTGCTTGCTTGCTACTCTCTCGGTCCTAAATTATTTGTCTTAGAATTGTGTAGATATGAATGTATGTCACAGTAAAATATGTTTAGATACATCGATCTGTATCTGGACAAATCTACGCCCATCCGTGCAAGCAATGCCTCTTGTTTGATCGAGCCGAGCACATGCTTCCCCCTCTCCATGTTTTCATCCTCATGTTCATCTCAATGCCCCTGTAGCACGTCACGTTGGGTATGTAATTAACATCATGCATGCATGGTGAGATCTGATAAGATCGTCTTGCAATCTCCTAATATCTTTTTATTCTTGTTTCCAAGGATCTTCTATTTTTTCTTCTTGAAATCCCTACTGAAAAAATATCTGGGTTGGCTCGGCTTGGCTTGGCTTGGCTTGACCAATAGTAGAAATCCTTGTTTAACAGTGGTTCCATGGAGTTTGTCTTCAGGGAAATATTTTTGGGACACCAGTAGTAGCCATCTGTGGCAATCTTAGAGGCAAACTTACTCAAAGAATTCTCAGATCTCTTTCCTCCTACATAAGAAAAGCTATTCTCCTCCCGCCGGCGCCGCCACCGGTCCGTCCCATCTCCGATGGCCTCTAGGCCATGAAGGTGCGGAGGAT
>NC_057804.1:671642787-671651034 GCF_018294505.1 Triticum aestivum
CGTTCCTGTTAGAGTCAGCGTCTTGGTTGGGGTTGTGTGGAGGCGGCGATGTCCCTTAGTAGGAATAATGTCTCCCACATTCTATCCTCACCCCGATGGTGCGTCTAGCATCGTCGGAGGGCGTGTGGAGGTTTGTCTTCGTCGGATCTTGCGGGATTCGGTCGGTGCTGGTTTTTGATGGATCTATTTGGATCCGGTCTTCGTTCGTCTTCGTTTAGGTGTTTATAGGTTTGGTCCTTTTGATCTACGACTTTCTTCATCGGAGATGGTTGCTACTCTGGTGCGCTCGTGCTATGGAGGCTTAGCACGACGACTTCCCGACTGTTTACTACAACAAGGTTTGCCCGGCTCCGGTGATGGAGGGGCGATGACGACTGCACGCCTTCGGCTCGCTCTAGTGCTTATAATCGTCGCTAGGTGGTCCACGGACATGGTTTTAATTTTTATTACCTCTGTTGTTCTTTGTACTACCATGATTGAAGATGAATAGATTAGAAGTTTCTCGCAAAAAAAAGAATTCTCTAAGTTTTTCTTTGTGGAATAAAAGAATTCTTTGAGTTATTTCTCTATACAAACTGATTTTTTTTGCTTATTTGCATATTGCGTATATACTCGCCATATTACAAGGGGGCGGCACCAGCTTTGGAATTTGAAAAGGCATGTCCAAGTTTAGTTTACAATGGAGATGATCTAGTTTGTCATATGGCTTGATTCTCAAGCCAGATATATACAAGGCACGACATCAACCAGATCACAATCGAATAATTTAACTCAACAAATTACATGGTTAATAACACACACTCTAATAGTCCCCCTCAATCAGAATTTATCTAAGTTAGTTGCGTGCCGATTGTGGATGTTATGATGATTGTAGGTGACTATGACTTCTATTTCTTTAGCCAACTTGGCTAGTCTGGGGTAGATAATTTATATGGAGTGCATAATATTGGATGCTTAGATGCTTAGCTATTGTTGGCAGAAAAATAAAGATACCATTGACGTGGGTTTGCAGCTCAGTTCCATTATTGGTATTTGTCTTCTTGTGTTGTTCGACTTGGTTGACTTTGGGCTGTCTTTCTTGTTGTTTTGCCTTGATATTTGTGTTTTTACTTTTTATTGGCCATAACAGTCAGCCAGGTACATAATTCAAGAACCAACTTAATGATGCCGCAATTGAACTCATCATGATCTTTTTGTAATATTACTAGCACACTCATCTTTCCTTTATCCTCTTTGCATCCCATACATGTTATGCTGTCAACTAGTATTAGCGGTTTAATGCAGCACAAAGTTTATCTAGGTTACTTTCTCACGAATGTATGACTGGTAGTATTGCACATGGGATGGACGAAGGCACTAAGTTGATAAGAGGCAAGTGCTTTGCTACCTTAGTGAGCTTGTATTTTCCTTTCCATTGATGCCTGCATCTAGCTATCGATTATCCATGGTATTCACTGGTTATCTTTGTTTTTGGGTCAGGCACCAATTCCTGAAGTTGATTACAAGTGAACTGTCACCATTGTTTTTTGAGGGTAGAGAGCAGTAAGAATTTTGTTACAAAGGAAATAGTCGACGAAACTTCGGCATAGATTCCTACATTCTCCTTGGGACGGTGAGGGTAGGGTTTCTTGTCATGTGACGATATTTGGTGTCAGATGCTTCAGATCTATGCAAGGGTTCAACGGTGATGACTACGGCTCAAGCGCGCTGGCCTTTCCTATTGGGCAGCGGCAATAGTTGGTCATTCGGCGGTCTCAAAACGGTCTAATTTTTATTACGTTAGATGCTTTGCACTTCCGATAGATCTAATCATTTTTGCAAAAACAAAAGGAAAGAGCATGTAAGAATATGGTTATACGTCCAACCACAAAGTGGACCATAATGACCAAATTAACTCCAAACCAGACTAATCGTTCCCAGTTGGATGTCAATGACAGGCTAACTACAAGTTCAGAACTTCATATTAAATACTCCGTCCATATCAAAATATAAGATGTTTTTGACATTAGAGTATATATTTGGCTGTACCATATTCAGCTGAGGTGAAGTACACGATCTAACTTTTGTTATTAACAGGAGTCTCACACGGCCTAAATGTGCAAAGCCATTTAAGCACCCATCCTATCTGAATGCACACGTAGCGAACGGCGATAGATAGCTCCTTTTTGGTCTCACGGAGGTGGAACGGACACAACTAGCTAGGTGCCTGCGGCGGTCTATCTTTGATGCATCTACTCGGATTTATTTTATGTTCGTGTGTGTTTAAGTTAAATCCTTTCAATCTACGCTATTTTTCATCACCGACGGTTGCTATTCTGTTGCGCTGGTCCTATGGGGCCTTAGCACGACGATCGACTGTCTTTTTGCGAGAAAATTTCCGATCTATTCATCTTCAATCTTGGCAGTACAACGAAACCAGAAATAATAGAAATTACATCAAGATCCGTAGACCACCTAGCGACAACTACCAGCACTAAAGCGAGCCGAAGGCGCGCCGCCGTCATCGCCCCTCCATCGCCGGAGTCGGGCACAACTTGTTGTAGTAGACAGTCGGGAAGTCGTCGTGCTAAGGCCCCATAGGACCAGCGCACCAGAACAGCAACCGCCGCAGATGAAGAATAACGTAGATCAGAAAAATCCAATCCGAAGACACACGAACGTAGACGAACAACAACGACATCCGAGCAAATCCACCAAAGATAGATCCGCCGGAGACACACCTCCACACGCCCACCAACGATGCTAGACGCATCGCCGGAACGTGGGCTAGGCGGGGAGACCTTTATTCCATCTTCAGGGAGCCGCCGCCGTCTCGTCTTCCTGAGCAGGACACAAACCCTAGCAAAACTGAAAGAAATGATTAAAAACGAAGCCCTCCCGCCGACCCTTGCCGAGATCCACTACGCCCCCATGGCCCTAAGGCCATCGGAGAGGAGATGGACCTGCGGCGGCGGCGGCGGCGGCGGCGGCGGCGGGAGGCAAAAACCCTAGCTTTTGTGGAGGAGACGGAGGAGACGGCGGCTACAAAGGACGACCAGTACCCGACTTCTCGACTGTCTACTATAAAGTTTTACCTGACTCCAACGAGGGAGGGGCGATGACAGCGGCGCGCCTTCGGCTCGCTTCAATTCTTGTAGTCGTCGCTATGTGGTCTATGAATCTGAATGTAATTTTTATTATTTCTGTTATTCGTTGTACTGCAATGATTAAAGATGATAAGATTAGAAGTTTTCTCCAAAAAAAACTAGCTAGGTGCCTAGGTAGGTCAATGCGCCTATACATCATCATCCTCCATCGTCGTACTAATTCCAATTCTAATTCTCTCGTGGCATTATTTAGCTGCGACGTTAGAAATATTTTATATATACACGTTTAACATTTACATGAATTATATTTTTTAAACACATATATCGGATGTCTACTTTTTGCATACACATTTTACATTTTCATATATGTCAAGAATATTTTTTATATACACATTTTATATTTTCCAAATACATGATTACATTTTCTAAAACTTTTGATTTTTATTTCTATTTTTTCCATACACATTGTATATTTTTTTTATACACCAAAAAAAATGTATACACATTTAATATTTTTAAAATGCATGATTAACATTAAAAAATGAAAACTGATTATTATTTGTACTTTTTCCGTAAACACTGTAATTTTTTGTATACATCCGAAACATTTTTCGGTACACATTTAACATTCTTTAAATGCAGATACATTTTTCAACATTTGTATATAAACTAATTTTTATAATAGATAGATTTAGAATACTTTGAAATACAAGCAAAGGTAAAAAAGGAAAAAATTCGGAAGGAAAATGCGAAAGAACGAAAGAAAAAAATGCATTGAAGGCCTGTGTCTGCGCTGGGCCGACCCAATCAGGCAGCTGCCTGAAGCGAGACGTCTTACTGTCTTGCTTCGAGCGACACATACGCACGCCCTCGATGTTGAGCGCATCGTCTCCAGCTCTGGGCCCTACGGTGATGAGTACAGGCATGCATTCATATACTTTCGAAGGCGACATATATTAAGAAATGACTCTACTAAAAACATGATGTCAGATTCTTTTTTTACAATGACAAATCCATCGTTTTTTTTGTTTTTTTTTGCGAAAAAACTTCCAATCTATTCATCTTCAATCATGGCAGTACAACGAATACCAAAAATAAAAATTACATCCAGATTCGTAGACCACCTAGCGACGACTACAAGTACCGAAGCGAGCCGAAGGCGCGCCGCCATCATCGCCCCTCCATCGCCGGAGTCGGGCACAACTTGTTGTAGTAGACAGTCGGGAAGTCGTCGTGCTAAGGCCCCATAGGACTAACATCCCAGAACAGCAACCGCCGCCGATGAAAAATAACGTAGATCAGAAGGATCCAAACCGAAGACACATGAACATAGACGAACAACGATGAGATCCGAGCAAATCCACTATAGATAGATCTGCCGGAGACACACCTCCACACGCCCACCAACAATGCTAGACGCATCGCCGGAACGGGGGCTAGGCGGGGAGACCTTTATTCCATCTTCAGGGAGCCGCCGCCGTCTCGCCTTCCTGAGTAAGACACAAACCCTAACAAGATTGAAAAAACGACTAACAACGAAGCCCTCCCGCCGGCCCTTGGCAGGGTCCACCGCACCTCCATGGCCCTAGGGCCACCGGAGACGAGGCGGACCTGCGCCGGCGCCGGCGAGAGGCACGAACCCTAACTTTCTTTCTTGGAGGAGGAGGATTGAATTGTGGGCGATGGAGGATGGCAAATTTAGTTCGCAAGCATAGCAAATCCGCCTCTGTTCTTTTATTTTTCAGAAAATTTCCGCTCTTGCGAAATAAATTAGCCAACATAAATTGCCCTAAAAAATATTTGATTTGCCATGCTTAAAAGTTCCATGGTACATATTTGACCTTACCGTCAGAAAATGTGTACAATATATTATCTTACCATCAAAATCACAAGCCCTCCTATTTTCTAGAGCTACCTACGTCTTTATTTGTCACGACAATATGTCCACATTCTTTTAGAACAAAGGCTTTGAATTAACAAATCTATCAACTGGCCAGGATTACATCAATCACCACTTATAGAAACAAAACAAAGCAACAACTAAAATGGTACATAATGTTGTGCAAGCAGCTAACAGGCTTTCTATCATCAACAAGCAAAGATGGAGAAATTTAAGAAACATAATCAGCTTGAGGAGAAGCCCTCCTTTGAGAGGAGGCCATCACGTAGGGACACCAGCACGCCTTGAGGAGACCCAACAAGTAGGATAGAGTAACTATGTTAACTCCATGGGCTCCGGCCGAATCGGAGATGACCTCCTCCATATCTGAAAAGGGGCTCCCAGCCCCCTCGCCTGGCACGAGGTGTCGATCCGTCGGACGATGCAGATGCTCCCCCAAGAGCAAAGGTGTATAGCCGACGCCATAGCCACCCGGAAGACCAAAACATGGCACCACCAACCCGCAGCCGAGCTCAACAAGGAAAACATGGGCACTGTAAGCGAACCTACACGCGTGGAGAAGTAAATGCATGGCGAGACTGCCAATGACAAAGCAACAACGGAGGACAGACGCGAAGGGACTTAGACGGGCCCATGACCGCAGATCAAACTTCGAGCTCCCACCACCCCAGAATGGCCTAGGCTGCTACAGAGGGAACCCAATCCCCTGCTCAAAGACAGATGAACGCCAGACACCAACGGGTAAGTGGCCATGAGCTACCATAGAATAGGCGAAGAGAGGCACCACCAAGACACCGTGAACTCCAATCACACTGCCGCCGAACGCCAACCAACCAAGACGGCCCGACCATCGTCCCATGCTCACGGAAGGCGGCACCTCCATGAAGGTGACGCGGCCGCTGGCGTCGCTACTGCTCAATCTGAAGGGATTTGGGTTTTCACCCCGATACACGAGCAAGGGAGGGAGGCAAAGGGAAAAGGGCTTGACAGCGTCTACATGTAGGGGACGGCGCCCGCAGGCATTACCGTCATCGTGGCCGGCAGATCCGGCCTTGGATTTCTCCAGGCTCCACCTCCCCAGATCCCCTTCTGCAGATACAGCGCGGAAGACCAGGGGCGGCCGGAGATTAGATCTGACCAGGGGCCCGCGAAGGTTGGAGGAGGACGGCGTAAGATCCAGGGCGGGCGCCCCCGAGGCCACCGCGCCTCGCCGCCACAACCTGCCGCCCGTGCTGCCAAAGGGGACGGCCAGCACCAACGACAACTGCAGGGTGGAGGCGTCGTCGCTCCACCTCCTGAGGCCGCCACCTCGGCTCCAAAGCCTCCTGCGTGCGGCAGGGCGGACAGATCCCCGCTGCCACCTTCCCCGGCGGCCGCACGGGGCGACCCCCTTCGATAATGGCGAGGGAGAGGAGAGAAGGATGGAGCGGCCGGCGGCGGGTTAGAGCATTACTAGTAGAACCCTCAAACCCTCAAACCCTTGTAGCAGTTTTAAGGGTTGAGAAGTGCCAGTTTTTGACACTTTTAAGGGTTGAAAAATAGGGGCAAAGACTAGAACCCTCAAATCCAACCCGTAACCTGCTTTAAGGGTTGGATTTGAGGGTTCTAGTCTTTGCCTCAACCCCAACCTTTAAAACTGTCATTTCATATATCACACATTTCATCATATGACATATCACAAATTCCATCACAATTGACATAAAACAATAATCATTCTAGTTATTATTACAACACCGAATAAAACAATAATCATTCAAATTATTACAACAATGTTTGAGCAAATAACACTAATTGTTCGAATCAAATAGGACATAGAAAAGGAAAAAAAGATACATCATGGGCCAATGCGCCGCCCATCCAACTGCCAGTGGTGCTCTATTAGATCATCCCGGAGCTGACCATGAGTGGTTGCATCCTCAATCTGACGATGTGCTTGAAGAAAAGCGTGTATGCGAGAAGGGTTTCTTTCCGGTTGCACACGGGTACCAACATTGTCATAGAAACAAGGGAGGTTTAACCCTCTCTCATCCTCTAGGATCATGTTGTGTAGAATCACACAACATTTCATGATGTTCATCAAGGTTTTTTTGTCCCAAAACTGAGCTGGACCACGAACTATGGCAAACCTTGCTTGCAAAACACCGAAAGCTCTCTCAATATCTTTGCGGGCTGCCTCTTGTGCCTTGGTGAAATGAGCCTCTTTTCTTGTTAAGGGCACCCCATTTTTCTCCTTGATGGACTTCACAAGAGTTGCCCATTCGGGATAGATGCCATTGGTGAGATAGTATCCCATTGAGTACTCATTGTCCATGATTTTGTAGTTGCAAGCTGGAGCATCCCCAGAAATTAATCTTTTGAACAAAGGAGATCCATTGAGGATATTGATATCATTGAGTGTTCCTGGCAACCCAAAGAATGCATGCCAAGTCCATGTGTCCTGAGATGCTACGGCCTCAAGCACAATGGTAGCATCACGGCTTTTACCGCAATACATTCCGTGCCATGCCTTTGGGCAATTTTTCCACCTCCAATGCATGCAGTCAAGACTACCTAGCATCCCCGGTCATCCCTTTTTTTCATTCATTTCCATTAATCTTTTTGTATCTTCCTCGTTTGGTGCCCGAAGATACTGCTCACCGTACAACTTGATGACCAACTTGGCAAACCTACGGACTGACTCCGTGGTTGTATCTTGCCCAATGCGAAGATACTCGTCGGTATAATCCGCGGGTATGCCATAAGCGAGTACCCGCATTGCCGCCGATATCTTTTGATATGCACTAAACCCCATGATACCGGCGGCGGATCTACGACGTTTAAAGTAATATGAGGCGGCCTCACAATCGGTGACAATCTTCACAAACAAACTACGCCGCATTCGGTACCTTCTGCGAAAGAGACGAGGAGGGTATGTAGGTACCTCGGAGAAGTAGTCTTCCATCAAATGTTCGTGTCCGAGAGCGCGGTTCCGGTAGATGGTGACTCGGCCCATCTTCGACCCTCTCCTCTGATCCATCAGCTTCACGCGGTTTTCAAACAATTGCACGTCGATGAGGAGGCTCATCATCTCGACGTCGTCATCTTGCAACAACTCCTCAATGTCGGAATCGTCAGATGTCGACCAATCCGACAAATCGGACATGACAATCTCCTCATTGTTCATCTCCATCTGCAAAGGACATTCAGAAATTAGTGCTAAAAAATGAAACAAAAAGAAAATGAAACAAAATAAAAAAAATGAAAAAACCTCACCTCTCGGAC
>NC_057804.1:671651606-671660089 GCF_018294505.1 Triticum aestivum
GGGGCGTGGAGGCGGAGGGGCGGCCGGGGCGGTGCGCAACGGGGTGGCCGGAGGCGGGCAGGGCGGCCGGAGCGCGGCCGGAGGCGGGCGGCAGGGCGGCGGATCTGGGAGGGAGCTGAAAACTCCCTCCCGCGCGAAAGCGAAGAGGAAACCGGGTCGACGAGGGGTTGGGCTGCCAACCCCTGTTTCTACAGGCTGGGAAGGAGTATAGGGGTTGAGCCTCTAAAAAAATTTAAGGGTTTAAGAGTTAAGGGGTTCTATTCTTTGCGATTTTTTTGTCTCAACCCGTAAAAAAGCGGTTATTTTTGAGGGTTTGAGGGTTTAGGGGTACTACTAGTAATGCTCTTAGGATTAGCGCCACCCGAGTCGCCCCTGCGTGAGCGGCGTGGAGGCCCACATGTCCACATTTACAAAGGATTAATATAAACCACGGGTTATGATGCGCGAATTGCTTAGAGTACATCTCACACGTACATGGTCTGCAAGTGACTAGCCAGGCTAGAAGCCATACAAGTGGCCTGCCGCCCATCTGTGATCCTGTTGCATACTACTCCCTCCATTGCTAAATATAGGTCTTTCAACAAGTAATTACATACGGTGCAAAATAAGTGAATCTACATTCTAAAATATGTTTATATATATCCGTATATGGTAGTTCATTTGAAAGCTTTAAAAAGACTTATATTTATGAATGGAGGGAGTACGAGATTGCACAAAGATCACGTGCATGTACATTTATTAGTCAAGGGTGTCCATTTAGATTAGGTATTAGTTATACTTCCAGAGCCAGACTAGCACCGCTTAGTTGATGTAAATGTATTGAAATTCGTCATATTTAGATTAAATCCGGCCGTGCTTGAATGAACTTTGTCCGTTGGTTCGAACTGTTGTTAAAATGTATGCGGCTATGGTTGGATGGCGACTTTCTCCATCCATGTCCACGGATGTGGACGCCATGCTTGAATGAACTTCGTTCGTTGGTTCAAACTGTTGTTAAAATGTATGCGGTTATAGTTGGATGGTGACTTTCCCCATCCATGTCCGCGGACTAGTCCCCGTCCGCAGACGAATGGGGGAAACATTTACGGTCGCCCTTGCAGATGCCCTTACAAACTAAATTTGGCATACACGCGCCAACATAAATTACCTTCAAAATATCCGATTTAGCATACTTGAATATCTCATGTCAGATTTTTAACTTTACCGTGAAAAAAGTGTACGATAATAAAAATCACAAGTCCTCATTTTTATATATAGGGCCACCTATGTCTTTATTTGTCTTGACCACACGTCCACATTTACGAAGAAATAATATGAACCTCAAATTACGATGCGCGAGTTCTTTAGACTAGTCACAATGAAGAGTAACATACACTAGTAATATACGCATATTCCTAAACTATGTTACTACCTCAATAGTGGGTAGTAACATAAGTGTGGTAACATGCAAAGCTTCATTTATTAGGTTATAGACTCATATTGCATTGGGACATATTCCTAAACTATGTCACTACCTCAATAGTGATGTTACAGTAACTAGCTAAGTTACTAGCACTACATCTCTCCTCATTAACTCATTGTCACATAAGCAAATTTGCTGAGTTGGACTCGATGTTACTATCGAAGTTACTCCCACTGTGGCTAGTCTTAGAGTACGTGGTCTGCTACATATATATATATATATATATATATATATATATATATATATATATTCAGCTTGGTGACGCATGCATTTGGACCATCCATTCAGCTGCTACGTATGGAGTACTACATTAATTCCAGCCAGGCTAGAAGCCATGCAAGTGTATGCATGTGCACGCGCCCATGCATCCTGTGATCCTCTTACAAACGATATTGCACAAAATATGTGTCTGCACGTGTATGCATGTGCATTCATCAGTCAAGGGCGTCCATGACCTATTTTTCAGGGATCTGCTTTGATTGATCTGAGAGAGGCGTTTGGAGGTCATCCAGGTCTTACAGCATCTACGGCCGGCCCTTTTATTTTCTTCCTAGATGTTCGTAATGTCTGCCCGGTAAAAAAAATGACCCAAACAGACCCTTCACTTAGTCCCTAAACATTCAGACTGACTGGCACTCCTCAATCGGGATCAACTGTAGGGACGATATGAGGGCGACCGGACGTGACCGGGCACCCCGCTCCAGCTCATTGCGGTCCCGCCTGCAGCCAACCGAAGATCCTTCCTCTCTCATCTCTGCACATCGTGAAGGATGGAACGACGTTGCGAGGTGGCGTGCTTCTGCTCCGGCGCGCGCGTCGGAGAGGAGCTGGATTTCAGTTCCACCTCGCCACGCGAGGCGGACGCCGACCGGCTTAAATAGCCGCGCGGCGACAAGCTTCTCTCTTGTTGCATAGGTCGATCAATTCCCGCTCTGTGAACAAGATAGCTTGACACTAGATTGCATTTAATAAACCGATGATTGTTCATCGAGTGTCAAGTTCATCTCATTCATATACGTTGATATCCCTACTACAATGAAAGCAAACTTTAGAATTTTCATATACGTTTTTTGGCAGGTGAAATTGTTCATATACGTTGATAACCCATTCGACACATTGTGATTCAAAAAGAGCCGTGGGAACATCAATGTTCTGTTTGTGAAAGAGATATACCATGACTGTTAATCTTCTTTGCGATAAGCAGAGAAGATTAATAGTAACAGTCCATCTCCTCAACAAATGGTGCAATGATGACTGAAGCTTATCACTTCTGGATGACCCGACAACTTATGCCCAGTCGACTAGCTCCTCATGCTACGAGGTGGGACTAATTGAACGTCTGAAACCCGCCGACCCAATACAGACGTGGAAATATTAAGTACAAGGTGGGACTAAACATGCGAAACCCGCTGTCTTCGTCAGTTCTTGTGGGAGAGAGGAAGGCGAACGAGGGCGAGCGACCAGAGATCGAGACCTCCCAGTTTGTGGTCAATCCAAAGATAGGGGTATGTTTGACATTTGTTGCAGGACCCACCTGACCGAGGGCAAAATAGCAAAGTTCAATGCAACATATGGCAATGGATCAATTACAATCAAAGGGGTGGCAAATTTTCAAATCCCAAAGGAAGTTGTGTTTTTTTTTCAAAAAGCCTGACATTAAATGCCCAATTCTTCCCCAGTAGGTCTAACATTTTCCCGTGCAAGGTTAGCATACGTAGCTAGAGAGTAATAAAGAGTGAGGAGGAATTTAATTTTAGTTTTCCTGAACTTTTTAAACCAAGGGCTTTATTTATCACCCATGAGAATTACAAGAGATATAAATACAATCATGAAAGATGGGAGGAATAAATTTCAACCAGAGATACCTCCTTCTTCCCCATAAGCTTGCTTTGAGCACCTATGGGGCAGCCTCATCAGCTTCACACCTAACATGTACCAAATCAAAACTCTTAAAATCCATACTCAGATATGTGATTTCACGACACATAGATACCATATCCTCTCTTTCATAACAAGCAAAGTTCCACAACTAAGCAGAATCTGGGTGTCACTTTTCACTATAAAGCAATGGAAGCACACATCAATAGCCAGCTTGACACCATCTCGGGTCGCAAATTCTTCCATAGTGTGAAGAGGAAGTCGACCAGAAATCTCACGAGCTAAGATTTGCAAGAGAAAAGTCCACTTTATAGTCCTGGACTTGCCACTCGATTTAGGATTCAACTTTCAACTCCAAGGCCGGTTGTCCCACCCTCGACTTGCCACCTGGTTCAGAAATCGCCCCCCCCCCTCACTCAATTGAACCCGGTTTTGACTCGGTTGACCAGCTTTGACCATGTTGATTGCTGACTGGGCTACCCCATGCTAGCTTTTGAGTACCCAATTAGCTTTAACTGTTTTGTCTTGTTTGTGTCTTTTACATTTTATTGATCATAATAGTAATCTAAGTATATAACTCAAAACTAACTTCATGATATCACAGTTGGACTCACTGGTGATCTTTCTAGAATATTACTATCACACTCTTCTTCCGTTTATCCTCTTCATATCTCACTTTTGTTGTGTATGTACCCAACTACCATTAACAGTCTAATGCAGCACAGATTCAGCTAGCACTTGAAGAAGGGAATATAGTAGATTGCAAAGCTATATGGTTTAAGTGTATACCTCCAGGAGTGGTTTTTTAGGGGATAGGGACGTTTTGAGTGTTCAATAAGAACAAGGGAGATTACATATTGATCTAGTTTGTCGTATGGCAAGCTAGATACATACAAGGGAGTAGATCCCAAACGAATAAGTTAACTCAATACTTACATGGTTAATAACACAAACTCTAATAGCCCCCATCAATCATAACTTAATTGTAAGTTAGCTATGTGCAGATTGTGGAGGTCTTTAGAGGGTTATATAGACAAGTGTTATGATGATTGTAGGTGACTATGACTTGTATTTCTTTGAGCCAACTTGGTTCTTGGGCATATAATTTATGTGGAGTAGATAGCATTGGTGGTTAGTGGCAGAAAAAATGAAGATACCAGTGAGGTGGGTTTGCTGCTTAGTTCCATTATCGTCTTTTGTCTTGTTGGGTTGTTTCAGAGACTTGGTGGACTTTGTTTATTGATTGCTGATTGTTTTGGCTATATGTTTGTGTTGTTTCTTTTATCGATCATAACAATGAGCCATGTACACAACTAGCAAACCAGCTTAATTATAGTGTAATTAAACTCATCTTGATCTTTACGGATTTTATCCTCCTTAATCATACTACCACCTCCGCCCGGAAATATTTGTTAGAGAAATGAATAAAAATTGATGAATCTAGAACTAAAATACATCTAGATACATCCATTTTCCAGACAAGTAAACGTAACTAGTATTAGCAGTTTAATGCAGCAAAAAGGTTATGCATAACTATAATACATAATATATTAGTATCATCATTAAATAAATACATATGTTTTCATATTATGGGGGTGACTGACTAGATGTGGATGAATGAGCGGCATGGCAGTGGCACGGGAATGACTAGGGACCAGTCGACTGAATATGTTTTTGGGGTCAGTCGATTTTTTCCCTGCCGTTGAATGCAAAAGGAATGGCCAGGTCTTCTTCGTCTACCTCCGAAAATATTGTTCATCGTCTTCGTCCTCCCGATCTCGATCTGAACCGCCCACAACCGTCGGCCGGACTACCTGCCTCCTTCGCCCTCCCCTCAACCTCTCTCCACCGCCGCTCCTGGCCATCCCTCTAGCCCCGCCCCCGCGGCCATCTTTTTTCTCTGGCGGAGCCCCACCGCCGCCGTCACCCTGAACCCTAACCTAAAATAGATAATGGGGTGCCCCTTCCTTCTCTCCGGCGAGGCCCTTCCTCCTCTTTCCTTCATTCAAAATTCAGCTTGACTGACATGTAGCTAAACTGCAGTGGCACACACACAATATATAAAATATATTTGGACTGGATAATGTGGGTACAATTAATTAATGCAAGGAAAACAAAACACACTCGATGGATGGGTTGTGGTTGTGGTCATAGACACAGATGCAAGATCAGAAGGAGAAGGGTACTAAAAAAAAAGATCAGAAGGAGAAGGAGGAGCAACGCTGGTGGAGGTAGACGGTGCAGTCGTCCTTGGGCACGATGGTGGGCATGTAGACCGGCTCGTCGCAGCCGTGGGTGGTGTGGCGCTTGAAGTCGACGACGGAGACGAAGAGCGCGAGGAAGAGGGCGAGGTGGTTGAGGGCGTAGCGCTGGCCTATGCACTGGTGCGCGCCGGCGCCGAAGGCCAGGAAGTTGCGCTTGAACGCCTCGTCCTCCCGCCGCGCCTCCGAGAAGAAGCGGTCCGGGTCGAACGCCTCCGCCTCCGTGAACCCCTGGAACGACGACTCGTACACCGACGGGAACACGATGGCGCCCTTGGGCACCGTGTACCACTCCGTCAGCTGGAACGCCTCCGCGGCGATGTGCGGCACCAGCGTCGCCGGTGGCCGGTACCGGACCACCTCGCGCGCCACCGCGTGGGTGTACCTGAGCTGCACGAACTTCTCCGCCGTGATGGGCTCCCCTGACTCGGGCGACCACACCGCGGACACCTCGGCGCGCATGCGGGCCACCACGTCAGGGTGGGACCCCAGGGCGGCCACGGCCCAGCAGAGCGAGGAGGTGGACGCGTCCTGGGCCGCGAAGAGGAAGTCGAACAGGTAGCCCCCGAGGTCCTCGTCCGCGGTGTGCTTGGGAAGCGGCCGCCCCGCCGCCGCGGCCTCGTCCATCTCCTTCACCAGGCCCTGCATCCAGTAGTCGACTAGGCACTCCGGCTCGCCGCCGGCGCGCATGCGCGCCTTGCTCTGGCCGACGCACTCCGCGAGCGTGCGCACCAGCCGCCCCACGGCCAGCCTCGCGCGCCGGAACGCGAAGCCGGGCAGGTCAACGGGCAGCGCGATGACGCCCACATTGAAGACGGCGTAGTCCTCGCCGAACCTCGCCCTCGCCTCCTCGGTGAGGTAGGGCCCCACGAAGACCGTCTGCGAGGTCTCCAGGTTCATGTCGCGGCAGGGAACCCGTATGGGCACCGGGGTCGTAGGAGACGTGTGGTCGAGCAGCCTGCGGATGTGGGCGAGGACGATGCGCTGCTGGATGGCGGCGTAGGTGGAGAGGGCGCGCGGCGTGAAGGTGGGCGCCATCCGGCGGCGCAGGTCCTTGTGCTCGTCGCCGAAGAGGTAGATGAAGTTGTGCTCGCCGAAGAGCTTCTTGCCGAAGGGGTGGCCGACGAAGTGGAAGGCGTCGGGGCGGACGTTGGCGAAGACGCGGTGGGACAGCTCCGAGTCGCGGACGAAGAGGATGAAGCGGCCGACCAGGAAGTCGGCGGCCAGCCCGGCGCCGGAGTCCCTCGCCCGCGCCGCCTGCACCTCCCAGAACCCGGTGGGGTCGCGGATCATGGGGACGATGCTGCCGAGGAAGGGCAGGACCAAGGAGGGGCCTGGGAGGACCCCCTTCTTGCGTTGGTACGACAGCTGCTCCACAAAAAAGTACAAGGCCACCGCCGCCGCCACCAACGGCGCCGCCGCCCGCACGCAGCCCATGAAATTGAAACCCACCGGCAGTGGCAGAGGGAGCAACTCCATCATCATCATCATCACTGATCCATCTCTCTCGATCCCTGCACTTATAATACTTATATATAATAGTTAGAGAAGGGAGTGGGCCGGCTCGCCATCGGATCGGGGAGCTACTCCAGGCGCCAACTGGGCCTCCATCGATCGGAGAATATCTTTTCCTTGTGATATTTTAAAAAAATGCATAAGAAGATCCTCGATGATAGTACTTGCTACTCCATCCGTTCTAAATATAAGTTTTTATAGAGCTTTCATTATAAACTACATACGAAGCAAAATGAGTGAATCTACACTCTAAAATGCATCTATATACATCCGTATGTGATTCATAGCGCGATCTCTACAAAGACTTATATTTAGAAACGGAGGGAGTACTTGCTTAATTTGTTCAACTACCTCTTATGTTACAATGCTTCGTTTTGTCCCTCAATTCTCAGAGGCACAAATAAACAAAAAACGGAACTTTAACTGCTCCTTATCTAAAGAGGAAATTCGGTACGTGGTGTTTCAGATGGAACACGATAAGCCTCTAAGGCCAGATGGTTTTCTAGCCGAGTTCAATCAAGTTTTCTGGGATGTGATTAAGGTGAACTTGGTACACTTGTTTGACCAACTGCATATAGAAAACCTTGATTTAATTTGTTCAAGTACTGAAGTTTGAAATCCACATCACACATGTGGTTAGCAATCTAAACAATACAAATGGTACCGGACCCTCTGCTCCCTCTCTGATTTCATCACTAGAGATCCTCGATACTTACTTAATTTGTTCAAGTACCTGACCCTTTGTTCATGTATGTAATGTAGGTTTTGCCTCCTGGCTGGTTGATCTGAAAGAACCATCACTCACAATGTCACGGAGGATGAGGATAGCACCACCACCTGAGATGTGTCAAAGTGTAAATAAATTACGTAAAACCACGGTCTTCAGGGTCCAAGTCTCCTTCAAACCTTAAAGTTAGGACGCCGATAACACAGATATGTTCAGAATTTTGGATGTCCGTGCCGAACGACCCCGTTCGGACTGGTAGTGGATGGAGCCGAGCGAAACCGTTCAGACATTATCGCTTATCCCCGAACGGCCCAGTCAGCGCGCGACCGAGTCAGCTCGCGACCCAGTCCACGACGCGTGGCCAGCTGAATCAGGCAGGTGATCACCAAACATCCAGAAAACACGATCATCACCCTCTTCCATCCCTCCCGATCCCCTCGCAGTTCCTTCCTCCTCTCCATCGCCGGCATGCCTCTCCGTGAAGTTTCCATTTCAAGATCTGGCGATCTGTAGTCTAAATTGAGCCGCCAACCAGGTGAACTCCTCCTCCATCCCCACCCGGTTCCCTTCACAGTTCCATCCAGCTCTCCATCGCAGGACATTGATTTCCATGAAGTTGCCATGGCAAGATCTGGCAACC
>NC_057804.1:671660609-671818292 GCF_018294505.1 Triticum aestivum
CGGATATTGCTGTGTGTGTGGTACTGATCTTGCCACATGTAGGTAGTGGTGGTAGAACTAAGACTAGGAAGGCAGTAGTCGATGTATTCTTTTGTGACATGTGGTTGGCAATGAAAATCAGGAGTTGTCATCCCTGAGGATTTGATATTGCTATGATGTAGGTGGTCACCCCTGTTGTTGCCATGTGCTTCATGTGGTTGTTGCCATGTGCATCATGTGGGTGTTGCCATGTGCATGATATGTTTTGTTGTCATGTGCATGATGTAAATTGTTGCCATTGTGTGGATGATGTAGTTGCTGCCATCTACAAGATATAGTCGTTGCCATTTGCATGGTATGGTTATTGTCATCTGCATGATATAGTTGTTGCCATCTGCATGATGTAGTTTGTTGCCATCTGCATGATGTAGTTTGTTGGCACGTGAGTGCACGGTACAGTTAATACATGTTAGAGGCATGTACATTCAAATTTGATTGTATTGGTCTGGTTGTGCAGATCGAAAAAGGAGGGCAAGGAATGGATCCGGGAAATGGTGGGAATCCTTGGTTCTACAATTCTTTACAAGCACCGTCATGGGATGTGCATGATTATGATGAGCTAAACTCAATTGGCCCTTTGTTGCCACTACTACAACAGTACTTGGACACAGGTACATTGTTCTTTGTGAAAAGAAAAATAAGAGAAAATAAGTGCACCATGATTGTGAAAAAAATTGGAATGCTTAATATGGATCAGTGTAAAAAGCAGGGGCATTGGGTGGAAGCACACATACCAGATGTGGATGGATGAATGGTGATGGAGAGCCTAGCGAACTATCACACCCAAGGAATCAGCTGCAGATACATGGCTCATTTACAGGATCGGGATTAGTCGACCAGCTGACATCAGGTGCAACCGCATCTATGTTGAGTGCGAGTAAGTGTAAAACCGTAAATAACATATGCTTCTGCAAAGTACGCATGCATTTAGATCAATAAAAATGAAAAATGGCCAATGAAGAATGAAGAAAGCAAAAACAGGGGAGGTGAAAAAATGTAAAGAGTGTGTAGTTTTAGAAAGAAAGCACAGTAGTTGCCATATTGCAGTCACAAAATAAGTTGTCATTCGTATTGCCATTGAGCTGGCAGTTGTAGTATGCGAATGTGGAGTTATATCACATGGTGGAACATCCCAGAGTAGGAACTATCTTTAAAATGAAAAAAAGATTGTGTATTGAAAATGCCATGATGGTCTAACTGTGGCTGGAAATGTTGAAGGTACGTTTATTTATGAGTGAAGCTACCATGTGTAAAACAGATGAATTTGCTATTGTTGAAAAATAACTTGCCATCTGCCAAAGCTTCATGTTTAGTAGAATTTATTTAATTGTTAATGGTGCCTGGGTCATGTCAATAACATGATAAAAATGTTTGATGAATAATTTGTGTATGAATAAAATGCAGGGCCTCCGGATGCAGCTAATGCCACTTGGGGCGCACTGTCTATTCCGGTGTCACATGCATACCAGACTTCTCAACCAAACTACACTGGGCAGACTGTCGTTCGCAAGGCAGGCACGTCGAGAACCAGAAGAAACAACAGTCTTGGATCTGATGTGAGCAACTCAAGAGCAGACGACTCAAACTCGGATGCGGAGATAGTTGGTGAACATGAGGATGAAGATGAACAAGATGATGATCAGGGAGAGGATGAGACACATGAGCATGAATATGAACAAGATGATGATGGGGTAGAGGATGAGCCGCATGAGGATGCGCTGCAATCTTCACTAGCACCACCAACACCACCTTATCTGCACATGAAATTTGCTACATTTGAAGATGCAAAGGAATACTACCAGAGTTATGCAAAGTTCCATGGTTTTGTAGTATACACAAACCACCACAGAAAACTAGTAAAAACAGGAGAGTACAATAGAGCCGAGTTGAGGTGTTTCAAGTCGAGAAAGAACCATAAAAAAGGGGGGGATGGTCCAGTCATTAGAGAGCGGCAAAGAGACATCATGGTCAAAACAAATTGCCCTGCCAGGATGAAGCTGAACATTGAAGGGGCCTGGTGGGTGGTAACAAAGTATGTGGGACGTCACAACCATGAAATGATTAAGAAATTTGACCTGGTTAGGTTTCTGAGTGCTCACCGTGGATTCATGCCAGATGAGCAGCAGTTTGTGAAGTTGCTCCATGATTGCAACCTCCAACCTGGGAGAATGGTCCACATTCTATCAATGATACACAACAAAACAGGGAAGCTCAGCAGCACGCGTTATATTCCTTCAGATGTGGTTAACCTGGTGGCAAAGTATCATAGCGAAAGTCAACTGATGGACATGGAGGACACAATTGCATACTTTAAGGAAAAAGGGAAAGAATATCCTGATTTCTTCTACAAAATGAAGCTGGACGAGGAGGACCGCGTGGTGAACATGTATTGGATAGATGGTGCAGCGTGCAGGGCATACAAGCACTTTCGCGACTGTGTGTGCTTCGATGCTACATATCTGACCAATATGTACAAGATGCCATGTGCTCCATTCATTGGCATAAACAACCACAACTAATTGTTGCAGTTTGGGTGCGGGTTTATTAGGAACGAGGATGCTGGTAGTTAAATTTGGCTCTTCAAAACTTTCAAGGAATGCATGGGCGGGCTTGAACCGATGAACATCATAACAGACCAGGATTTCGGTATGCGTGTAAGTATTGAGGAAGTGTTCCCTAACACAATACACATGCACTGTAGGTGGCATGTTATTAAGAAAGCAGAAGAAACATTGGGTCCCTTTTTGCTGAAAGACCAGAACTGCACAAAGCATTTGAATTGTGTGTTGACCACAGTTTGACACTGGAAGAATTCGAGCGAAGCTGGAAAGCAATGATAGATAAATACCAGGTTGAGGACAACGAAACACTACAAAACCTTTGGGAGAAGAGGAAGTTCTGGATGCCAGCTTATTTCATGCAGTGCTTCTACCGCTTTCTGCAAACTACCCAGCGTAGCGAAGGTTTCAACGCAGTGCTGAATAGATATGTGAACCCATGGAACTCAATTCTTAGGTTTGTGCAGCAGTACAATGCAATTCAGAAGAAAATTTTGGCTGCTGACACTACTAGGAAAATGCTTATAGATAGAAGTTTACCAGTAGCGCCTGTTTAAGACCCCACGTGTCGTGGAAATATCACGTCAGATGTCCTCATGTAAGGACTTAGTCGTGGAGCCATCGCGGCGGGTTAGCTTAAAGGGGTTAAACCAGACTAAGGACACGAGGGATTTTATACTAGTTCGGCCCCTTCGATGAAGGTGAAAGCCTACGTCTAGTTGTGATGGGATTATTGGGGTCTCGCTAACCAGCGAGCTAAACAAGCTATGCCTGGATATTGAGTTGTGTTTCTTGTCCCTGAACCGCCGTCGGGTCGTCCCCTTATATACACGGGTTGACGCCCGGCCGGTCTACAGAGTCCCGAGGCCGACTCATACAAGTGTTCGGCTCGGTCTCTCCCTTCCTTATCTTACAACATAAGTTTACATGACTATGGCGGTTTACTACTATGGGTCCTAATTCGCCTTTGGGCTCCGGGCCTCTAAGCTTCATAGTAAAACGCCATCTTCTGAGTCTTCGTGGGCTTCAATACGGTTGAGTGTAAACCGGCACCTCCTGGGCGATTTATACTCAATAGTTATATCCCCAACATTAGGCCCCAGAGTGATTTGAATTTATTCATGTCAATCTTTAGTACTTAGGAAAGTCCCATGAACATCTTCCCTTGTTTCCCGTAAACCGCCATGACATCTTCTTCATAAACTTTGTTAAACCGCCGTGACGGATACAGCAACGGATCATCATGACGTCATCTCTTTAAAAATTAATAAAAAGATTCCTCTTATTAATATCATCCCGGAAATCGAGGCGACAGCTGTGCCACTCGCTGCTTTTTGACTCCTTGATTTTTAACTTTACCGTCAAAAAAGTGTACGATAATAAAAATCACAAGTCCTCATTTTTATATATAGGGCCACCTATGTCTTTGTTTGTCTTGACCACACGTCCACATTTATGAAGAAATAATATAAACCTCAGATTACGATGCGCGAGTTCTTTAGACTAGTCACAATGAAGAGTAACATACACTAGTAATATACACATATTCCTAGACTATGTTACTACCTCAATAGTGGGTAGTAACATAAGTGTGGTAACATGCAAAGCTTCATTTATTAGGTTATAGACTCATATTGCATTGGGACATATTCCTAGACTATGTCACTACCTCAATAGTGATGTTACAGTAACTAGCTAAGTTACTAGCACTACATCTCTCCTCATTAACTCATTGTCACATAAGCAAATTTGCTGAGTTGGTGCATGTTACTACCGAAGTTACTCCCACTGTGGCTAGTCTTAGAGTACGTGGTCTGCTACATACATATATATTCAGCTTGGTGACGCATGCATTTGGACCATCCATTCAGCTGCTACGTATGGAGTACTACATTAATTCCAGCCAGGCTAGAAGCCATGCAAGTGTATGCATGTGCACGCGCCCATGCATCCTGTGATCCTATTACAAACGATATTGCACAAAATATGTGTCTGCACGTGTATGCATGTGCATTCATCAGTCAAGGGCGTCCATGACCTATTTTTCAGGGATCTGCTTTGATTGATCTGAGAGAGGCGTTTGGAGGTCATCCAGGTCTTACAGCATCTACGGCCGGCCCTTGGTTCCGGGAAATGGTGGGAATCCTTGGTTCTACAATTCTTTACAAGCACCGTCATGGGATGTGCATGATTATGATGAGCTAAACTCAATTGGCCCTTTGTTGCCACTACTACAACAGTACTTGGACGCAGGTACAGTGTTCTTTGTGAAAAGAAAAATAAGAGAAAATAAGTGCACCATGATTGTGAAAAAAATTGAAATGCTTAATATGGATCAGTGTAAAAAGCAGGGGCATTGGGTGGAAGCACACATACCAGATGTGGATGGATGAATGGTGATGGAGAGCCTAGCGAACTATCACACCCAAGGAATCAGCTGCAGATACATGGCTCATTTACAGGATCGGGATTAGTCGACCAGCTGACATCAGGTGCAACCGCATCTATGTTGAGTGCGAGTAAGTGTAAAACCGTAAATAACATATGCTTCTGCAAAGTACGCATGCATTTAGATCAATAAAAATGAAAAATGGCCAATGAAGAATGAAGAAAGCAAAAACAGGGGAGGTGAAAAAATGTAAAGAGTGTGTAGTTTTAGAAAGAAAGCACAGTAGTTGCCATATTGCAGTCACAAAATAAGTTGTCATTCGTATTGCCATTGAGCTGGCAGTTGTAGTATGCGAATTATATCACATGGTGGAACATCCCAGAGTAGGAACTATCTTTAAAATGAAAAAAAGATTGTGTATTGAAAATGCCATGATGGTCTAACTGTGGCTGGAAATGTTGAAGGTACGTTTATTTATGAGTGAAGCTGCCATGTGTAAAACAGATGAATTTGCTATTGTTGAAAAATAACTTGCCATCTGCCAAAGCTTCATGTTTAGTAGAATTTATTTAATTGTTAATGGTGCCTGGGTCATGTCAATAACATGATAAAAATGTTTGATGAATAATTTGTGTATGAATAAAATGCAGGGCCTCCGGATGCAGCTAATGCCACTTGGGGCGCACTGTCTATTCCGGTGTCACATGCATACTAGACTTCTCAACCAAACTACACTGGGCAGACTGTCGTTCGCAAGGCAGGCACGTCGAGAACCAGAAGAAACAACAGTCTTGGATCTGATGTGAGCAACTCAAGAGCAGACGACTCAAACTCGGATGCGGAGATAGTTGGTGAACATGAGGATGAAGATGAACAAGATGATGATCAGGGAGAGGATGAGACACATGAGCATGAATATGAACAAGATGATGATGGGGTAGAGGATGAGCCGCATGAGGATGCGCTGCAATCTTCACTAGCACCACCAACACCACCTTATCTGCACATGAAATTTGCTACATTTGAAGATGCAAAGGAATACTACCAGAGTTATGCAAAGTTCCATGGTTTTGTAGTATACACAAACCACCACAGAAAACTAGTAAAAACAGGAGAGTACAATAGAGCCGAGTTGAGGTGTTTCAAGTCGAGAAAGAACCATAAAAAAGGGGGGGATGGTCCAGTCATTAGAGAGCGGCAAAGAGACATCATGGTCAAAACAAATTGCCCTGCCAGGATGAAGCTGAACATTGAAGGGGCCTGGTGGGTGGTAACAAAGTATGTGGGACGTCACAACCATGAAATGATTAAGAAATTTGACCTGGTTAGGTTTCTGAGTGCTCACCGTGGATTCATGCCAGATGAGCAGCAGTTTGTGAAGTTGCTCCATGATTGCAACCTCCAACCTGGGAGAATGGTCCACATTCTATCAATGATACACAACAAAACAGGGAAGCTCAGCAGCACGCGTTATATTCCTTCAGATGTGGTTAACCTGGTGGCAAAGTATCATAGCGAAAGTCAACTGATGGACATGGAGGACACAATTGCATACTTTAAGGAAAAAGGGAAAGAATATCCTGATTTCTTCTACAAAATGAAGCTGGACGAGGAGGACCGCGTGGTGAACATGTATTGGATAGATGGTGCAGCGTGCAGGGCATACAAGCACTTTCGCGACTGTGTGTGCTTCGATGCTACATATCTGACCAATATGTACAAGATGCCATGTGCTCCATTCATTGGCATAAACAACCACAACTAATTGTTGCAGTTTGGGTGCGGGTTTATTAGGAACGAGGATGCTGGTAGTTAAATTTGGCTCTTCAAAACTTTCAAGGAATGCATGGGCGGGCTTGAACCGATGAACATCATAACAGACCAGGATTTCGGTATGCGTGTAAGTATTGAGGAAGTGTTCCCTAACACAATACACATGCACTGTAGGTGGCATGTTATTAAGAAAGCAGAAGAAACATTGGGTCCCTTTTTGCTGAAAGACCAGAACTGCACAAAGCATTTGAATTGTGTGTTGACCACAGTTTGACACTGGAAGAATTCGAGCGAAGCTGGAAAGCAATGATAGATAAATACCAGGTTGAGGACAACGAAACACTACAAAACCTTTGGGAGAAGAGGAAGTTCTGGATGCCAGCTTATTTCATGCAGTGCTTCTACCGCTTTCTGCAAACTACCCAGCGTAGCGAAGGTTTCAACGCAGTGCTGAATAGATATGTGAACCCATGGAACTCAATTCTTAGGTTTGTGCAGCAGTACAATGCAATTCAGAAGAAAATTTTGGCTGCTGACACTACTAGGAAAATGCTTATAGATAGAAGTTTACCAGTAGCGCCTGTTTAAGACCCCACGTGTCGTGGAAATATCACGTCAGATGTCCTCATGTAAGGACTTAGTCGTGGAGCCATCGCGACGGGTTAGCTTAAAGGGGTTAAACCAGACTAAGGACACGAGGGATTTTATACTAGTTCGGCCCCTTCGATGAAGGTGAAAGCCTACGTCTAGTTGTGATGGGATTATTGGGGTCTCGCTAACCAGCGAGCTAAACAAGCTATGCCTGGATATTGAGTTGTGTTTCTTGTCCCTGAACCGCCGTCGGGTCGTCCCCTTATATACACGGGTTGACGCCCGGCCGGTCTACAGAGTCCCGAGGCCGACTCATACAAGTGTTCGGCTCGGTCTCTCCCTTCCTTATCTTACAACATAAGTTTACATGACTATGGCGGTTTACTACTATGGGTCCTAATCCGCCTTTGGGCTCCGGGCCTCTAAGCTTCATAGTAAAACGCCATCTTCTGAGTCTTCGTGGGCTTCAATACGGTTGAGTGTAAACCGGCACCTCCTGGGCGATTTATACTCAATAGTTATATCCCCAACATTAGGCCCCAGAGTGATTTGAATTTATTCATGTCAATCTTTAGTACTTAGGAAAGTCCCATGAACATCTTCCCTTGTTTCCCGTAAACCGCCATGACATCTTCTTCATAAACTTTGTTAAACCGCCGTGACGGATACAGCAACGGATCATCATGATGTCATCTCTTTAAAAATTAATAAAAAGATTCCTCTTATTAATATCATCCCGGAAATCGAGGCGACAGCTGCGCCACTCGCTGCTTTTTGACTCCTTGATTTTCGTGCCGGTCCTTATCCATTTTCCTTATAAATAGACCCGGGGCCGTTTCCTTTCTTCCCCTTCAACACTTCTTCTTCTTCCTCGCGACGCCTCAGCTCTGAAGCTCCGCCGGCGCCCTCGACCTTCGAACGTTGCATCAACAGAGGCCACTGCATCAACCTGGTTGTACCAGAGACCTTCGGCGTTCCTCCGTTGTCCCGCGCATCCTGTAAACCTTCTCCCTCATAACCCTAGATCTATCTCTTAGGGCTCCTGTTTTCATCTGCGTTCATAGGTGCTCATCCCTAGTCTCTTCGTATTCACTTCTGCAATAGCTTTTTGGACTCAACCGTAGCATATATCCCGTGCGGTAGTTGCTCCGCATCCAATTTAGTACTTAGTAGGTCTTCCTCTTTGTATAGACTCTCTTGATAGAATGCATGAACTTTTCTGCTCTGCTTAACACCCTTATAAATCGCAGAAAATTTTCTTACTGAACCTTTGGTAGATCTGAATTAATTCCGTCTCTGTGTGAAACCTGCTTCTGCCAACACTTAGCAGATTTTGAACCCAGGCCCTTCTGCCTACGGGCGGTTTAACTTTTGATGACCAATCCTCCATATACCATTAGCCCTCTCTTAAACCGCCAACCGACCTTAATCAGCAACTTGCCGGTTTAACACTGAAAAATACACTTAAACCGCTTAAATTGTAAACTGGCATTTATTTTTCTTTTCAGCTATTTCCTCCGGAATGGCCAAACAATTCTCTACCTGTAATTGGGTTCCATCCAAGATCATGGGAACTCAAATCAATGGATATGTCACCACTGGCGCTTTAGCCTCAAAAAGGGTCCTTCATTGGCGTGTTCCGGATTCTGAATGCCCTCCTGAGCCTCAAGATGGAGAAGTGATTGTTTTTATGCAACACTTAGACCGGGGATTCAGCCCGCCCGGATCAAAAAATTTCCGGGATGTCCTCGCAAGCTTCCAGCTCCATCCACAAGACATTGGACCGAACTCCGTGTCCAATATATGCAACTTTCAAGTCTTCTGCGAAGTTTACCTCCAAGAAGAGCCATCTGTGGAGTTGTTCCGGGATTTCTTCCACTTGAACCATCGCACAGAGTTTTCGGATGGTCCCAACATAGAGCTTGGTGGCGTTTCAATTCAGAAAAGAAAAGAGGTTGACTTCCCGCACGCAAAACATCATAGCCATCCTAAGAATTGGAACCATACTTGGTTTTATTGCTGGAACACCGCCCCTGATGGAGAAAATCCTATGCCAGGTTACCATCCCCACCGGCTTAGCAATAACCACCCATTACCTTCACGCTTATCCGCCGCAGAACGAAGAACTTTTGCTCCTCAAATCGCCAAGGTCCGGGCCCTCATGGCCAACGGTTTAACTGGCATTGATCTCGTCCGCTGCTGGGTATCTTGGCGTATTTTGCCTTTAAGCCGCCGCCCCGGATTGATGCATGAGTACACTGGCAACGTCAAAGACCCTCAATGCTATCAAGAAATAGTACTGACGGACCTTGAGGTTACTGAATCTGTAAAGAAGATGCTCGATGAAACAATCTCTGCATGCAGCCAAACTGGATTGGCACCTTTTTCCGTCTCCAATCCTCCACTAGCGGTAAAGTTTATCTTAATATTTACTTATTCGCCTCCGCTTTAACTGTGTGTTAATCACTGCCTTGCCTTAATGTTACAGGCCAACAGCTCCTTCTGGAAACGTATTAAGCCGGCCAAGGCTCGTCCAAAGACCAAAGTTACCAAGAAGGTTTCCAAGAAGCCGCCGAGTCTTCTGATCCGCTAGAAGATGAGGAATCAGATGCAGAGGTAAAACTTGACTAACTTGATTCTTTATTTGTACATTGTATTGACAATGATTGTTTCCCAGGAGGAGGTTGAGGCGAGCCACGCAGATAATGCTGAGGTAATCACTCTTTCTTCCGATTCTGATCTTGTTCCGGTTCAAAAAGTTCTCCGCACAATCCGGAAAGTAAAACTATCTCACCCTCTTGCTCATTTGGATCCAAAATTTTCTGTGAAGTCACAGCAAGCTGCAGAACATCATACAACCCGGCATAGCGGTCAGCAAATCACATCATCCGGTTTACCAGATACACCAAACCGGAAACGTCGTCCAGAGGTGACTTATTCTCCTGAAAAGCTTTATCCTTTGAAGGGTTTCTTCCGATGCCCACTCAACCCGTCTGATCCGAATTATCAGGCATCGTCCAACTCGTCTGGCGGTTCATCAACCACTCAGCTGCCTCCCCTGAAGATCGTTGCTGGGTAAGTACATTTTTGCATTGTTTTTTCCTGAACATGCGTCGGTTTATTATATTCTAACTTTGAATGTTGTAGCGCCAAGGCCCGACTGAGTAAAAAGGCCAAGACCAGCGGTCCTGCGGACGAAGTTGATCCGGAGAAGAGCCTTGAAGACGAGGGCAAAAATCCTGAAACTGCTATAGACCACTCTGCTCCGGAAAATCCAGGTGCTGATGCTAATCCGCCAGAGGCTGAACCGGAGATACAGGTCGATACATCAACTGATGCCACCCCTCCAAATCAAACTGCTGATCCGCCAAGCCATGGTACCAAGCCATCGAGCCCTGCTAAGGAGAATATCAATCCGTCAAGCCCGGCCAAGGATGATGACGTTGTTGTTACTCGCACGGCATATACCGCCCCAGGCAATCCAGTTGTTTTATCCAAGCATACCGCCAAGGATGAATTTGCCTTTATAAATAAGGGGAAGAGCAAAACGAATTTATCAGACTATGCCGATTTATCTGCCCAAGACCTTCATTCCGGCTTCTTGAACCGTCTCTTCACCAGCCGAGACTATGAGGCCGGTTTGGTAAATTTAATGAAGGAGCGCTATGAGGTAAACCGTTGGATCCTTTACTCTGTACCTTCATTGCATTGTAGCCCCCAAGGGCCGGTTTGGTCTTGAGAAAGTCAAACCGGGACTTTGCATATTTCAGACTGTACTTTGTTGATTTCCCTTATGCATTTCTGATCAAACACACATTAGCCCCCAAGTGCCATGATTAATACTTGTATTAATCCGTGGGACTTCAATAATAAGTAGAAAAAAGTAATCCTCATTAGCCCCCAAGTGTCAAGTGTATACCTGGTTATATGCTTGGGACTTTGAAAGAAATCATTGATATGGTCTTCTTGCTGTGGCAGAATGAAATAAATCAACAAGTCTCTTAGATTGCTGATTTTCAAGAAAATGTGAAAACCCAACAAGCAGAAACCACCAAGGCCAGGGATGAATTGAAAACTGCCTTAACCACCATGGAACAGCTCAAGGAGTGGTTCAATTCTGAACGGACCAACTGGGATACTGAAAAAGCTGGGTTGCTGAAGCGGGCGGAGGATGCTGAAGCAGCTCTTAAATCGGTGACAGAAGAACTTACTGGATTAAAGCGCCAAATCAATGCCATGACTTATGCAATATTTGGTAAGTATTGTTTTGCCAATGCTTTATGAACATTCCGCTTTTTGCCGGTTTAACTTGAAATCCGTAAACCGCTGTAGGTGGACGCATTGCTCAGCTGGGCTCTGATATGCGGAAAAAGCTCAAGGCCGCCTATACGCTGATTGAGCAGTTGTATACCAGTGCCCAACGGGTTATCTGCGCAACTTCTTATGACAATGCAGCCCCAACATTGATCAAGGACACTCTGGCCAAGTTATCTACAACGCCAGCAGAGATTCAAGAAGTGAAGCGGTCCGCTGCCAGAGCTGGCGCTTTGTTAGCACTGACCCGAGCCAAGGCATGGTAGCTGACCTTGATCCGGTCGATATCGCCAAGGGCTTTCCTAGTGAACATGAAAATGGGGCAGTGTTTGACAATGAAACCCTCAAACGTGTGACAAGAGAGATGTGTCCTCTGGCGAGTCAACTGGCAGAAGAAGCAAACTTGACGGTTCACCGGTCCTTCTATGATGCTGACAACAAACGGGTTGAGGCTATCATTCCGGAAGTGCAAAATCTTATTCCGCCAATCCGTAAGCATACTTACGCCCCTGAAGTTGATCCGACTGATCCTATAAGTGAAGAGGCTGTCTTTCAGGACTTAACCCGCATTGACTGGACCACCGCTGATTTCCAACTCTTGGAGGAGGATGAGGAGGTTGAACCGATGCCAGATGATCCATCTACCTCACGTCAACATGGTGATGATGCATGATCCGGCAATCCAGTTGATTTTGCACAAAAACTATTCCATATTTTGGGCTGTTTAAGTGCCTTGTAATAGGGTAGCAAAAATACTTTGATTTGCTGCCATCGTGCAGTGGGAAATACTTTATGTGATCCGTCATTAAAATTTCAACGTTGGCTCATATATCATAAGATGCAATCCCTATGTCCGCATAAAAGAATTGTCCTGGCGTTTTACCGCCGAACGGGTCATAATGCCCAAGAACAATTCTGATTGATAATCAAACTTGACGAAATATGAAATAACTCATACCTGTAATGTGATATCACGTTAGTTGGTTTACCAACTTTTGACTGTAATAAGGGTGAAGACCCAAATCTTGCAGTTTTTGTACAACTTCACCTTGTACTGATGGTGTATAAGAAGTCATGCTGGGCTACGATGAACACCAGATGATCAAAAACTGTCGACAAGTAGTCAAAGCCAGGCCGGGTTAATAAACTCCGTTTTAAGAAGGTTCGTCAACTTTTAGTTGAGACCCAAGCCGGGTTAACAAACACCGGGTTAAAATGATGACTTGAAAAGCCATACTAGATCGAAGATGCCGGTTTAACACAAAATTCAGCAAAAAGAAACAAGTGCAAACAAGACCGTGTAGTCGAGGCTTTTCAAGGGCTGCCAGGCCCAAATTCAAGGCTTTTCATGGGCTGCCAGGACACTGAGTTAAACCATTTGACAAAGCCTTTTAAGATGGCCCTCCAACTAACCAATCATCGTTTTAACTTTGACAAGTGCAGGGTCTCAATGAGAGTAACTGTCAAACGTTCAGAGGGTCGTGCCAGGATGACCTGGATAGGAGTTGCTTACTTGATGAAGGAAGGTTAACCTGGGGTTTTAGGTAAATATACCAAGCTTCCAAGCCGTGGGGCGATACGCAGCTACAAGGGTCCATTCAAACTCCTGAGTATTTGACACAAGGAGCCCCCAAGTAACATGATGAGCTGTGCTCATTAGGTGCCTATGTTTGAGTTGTGCATAACATCCAGACTCTCTTTGGCCCTTCGGGTCTGAAGCTCCCGAGCTGTATTGTGGCATAATAGCCGGTTTAATAGGTAGTACTCCGCTTTGACAGCTGAAGCCCCCATGCAACTCAAAGATATTTTGAGAGAAAAAACAGCAGAGACCCTGCTTATAGCAAGATGCTAGTTTATTTTATTGATCATAATATATACATTGTCGAAATATGTACATAAGAAAAGCCTAAGGCTCAAGTATAGTAAGGCCGTAGGAGAGCTATGTTCCACGGCCGCCGGGTCTCCGCCTCAGAAGTACGTGAGTTGTCTCGAACGTCAATGAGGTAGTATGAACCGTTGTGCAGATTTTTGCTGACCACAAAGGGTCCTTCCCAAGGTGGGGATAACTTGTGCATGTCAGTCTGATCCTGGATGAGCCAGAGCACCAAATCGCCTTCTTGAAAGGTTCTTGTTCTAACCCGACGACTATGATAATGCCGCAAGTCTTGCTGGTAAACCGCCTAACGGGCTAAAGCCATATCTCGTTTCTCATCCAACAGGTCCAACGCCTCCTGGCGTGGTTGCTCATTGTCCGCTTCAACACAATTAGCAACCCGGGGTGAATCGTGACGAATATCACTTGGTAAGACCGCCTCTGCCCCGTACACCATGAAGAAAGGCGTGTAACCCGTCGATCTGTTGGGAGTGGTGTGGATGCTCCATAACACAGAAGGTAATTCTTCCACCCAACAACCCGGCGTCCGCTTTAAAGGAACCATAAGCCGGGGTTTAATACCCTTCAAGATTTCTTGATTATCTCTCTCTGCCTGACCATTGGTCTGGGGGTGTGCCACAGATGCTAAGTCAAGCCGGATGTGTTCTCTCTGACAAAAATCTTCCATCTCACCTTTAGAGAGGTTCGTGCCATTATCCGTGATGATGTTGTGTGGAAAACCAAAGCGGAAGATAATCTTTTTGAGAAATTGAACCGCCATAGCCGCATCACACTTGCTGACAGGCTCCGCTTCAAACCACTTGGTAAATTTGTCAACCGCCACCAGCAGGTGAGTCTTCTTATCCTTGGAGCGTTTAAAAGGTCCCACCATGTCAAGCCCCCATGTGGCAAACGGCCAAGTGATGGGAATCATCCGTAATTCTTGAGCCGGAACATGAGCCTTGCGTGAAAACTTTTGACAAGCATCACACCACTTTACCAGATCCTCCGCATCAGCATGAGCTATCAACCAGTAAAACCCATGACGGAAAGCCTTTGCAACCAAGGACTTTGAACCGACATGATGACCACAATCCCCTTCATGAATTTCCCGTAGGATTTCTTGGCCTTCTTCAGGGGAAACACAACGCTGAAATACGCCTGAAACGCTGCAGCAGTGTAACTCGCCATTGTGAATAACCATGGACTTGGACCGCTGAACAATCTGCCGAGCCAGGACTTCATCATCTGGTAACTCGCCCGGTTCATATACGCCAGATACGGAACTATCCAGTCCGGCACAACGTGCAAGGCGGCCACTAATTGAGCCTCCGGATCAAGAACAACCAAATCCTCCTCTGTAGGCAGCTTAACAGACGGGTTATGCAAGACATCTAGAAAGGTATTGGGAGGTACCGGTTTACGCTGAGATCCAAGCCGACTCAATGCGTCTGCTGCTTCGTTTTTGCGCCGATCGATATGCCTAACCTAATACCCTTTGAAGTAACCCGCCACAATATCCACCTCACGTCTGTAAGCCGCCATAAGTGGATCCTTAGAATCCCAAGTACCAGAAACTTGCTGAGCCACCAGATCAGAGTCTCCAAAGCATCGCACCCGGCTTAAGTTCATCTCCTTGGCCACGCAGAGTCCATGAAGCAGAGCCTCGTACTCAGCTGCATTGTTAGTACAGGGGAACATTAAACGGAGGACATAACGAATCTTATCACCTCGAGGGGAAGTAAGAACAACACCAACCCCCGAGCCCTCCAATTGCCTGGATCCATCAAAGTGAATAGTCCAGTATGTATTATCTGGTTTGTCCTCCGGTGCCTGCAACTCAGTCCAATCATTGATAAAATCCACAAGTGCCTGAGTTTTTATAGTTGTTCGAGGCACATACTTTAGACCATGTGGGCCAAGCTCAATTGCCCATTTTGCAACCCGGCCAGTTGCCTCCCTGTTCTGAATTATATCACCCAATGGAGCTGAACTGACCACTGTAATGGGATGGCCTTGGAAATATTGCTTGAGCTTCCGGCTTGCCATAAAAACCCCATATACAAGTTTCTGCCAATGCGGATATCGCTGCTTTGACTCAATAAGCACCTCACTAATATAGTAAACCGACCGTTGAACCGGGTACTCCTTACCAGCCTCTTTGCACTCCACCACGATTGCCACACTGACGGCACGGGCATTAGCAGCCACATACAACAATAGAGGCTCCCTGTCAACCGGAGCAGCAAGGACTGGCGGTTCAGCCAACTGCTGCTTCAAGTCTTCAAACGCCGCATTAGCCGCATCACTCCCGACAAAGGTGTCTGTTTTCTTCAGCATCTGATATAACAGGATCGCCTTCTCTCCCAAACGGCTGATAAATCGGCTTAGTGCTGCAATTCGACCTGCTAGACGCTGAACATCATTGATACACGCCGGTTTAGCCAAAGATGTAATCGCTTCTCCGGATTAGCCTTAATACCCCTGTTAGACACCAGAAAGCCTAGAAGCTTGCCTGCCGGAACACCAAAGACACACTTATCCGGATTGAGCATCATCTTGTAAACTCGCAGATTGTCAAAGGTCTCCTTGAGATCATCTATCAATGTCTCCTTCTTCCTGGACTTCACCACAATGTCATCATAAAAGGCATGAACATTGCGCCCAATCTGAGTGTGAAGACAATTCAGCACACAGCGCTGATAAGTTGCCTGGGCACTCTTGAGCCCAAAGGGCATAGAAACATAACAAAAGGCTCCAAAGGGAGTGATGAAGGCAATCTTCTCCTGGTCCTTAACTGCCATTTTGATTTGATGATAGCCTGAGTAAGCATCCAAAACTCAAACGCTCACATCTCGCCGTCGCATCAATGATCTGATCAATACGCGAGAGAGCAAAAGGATCGGCCGGACAAGCCTTGTTCAAATCGGTGTAATCCACACACATGCGCCAAGTGCCGTTTTTCTTAAGAACAAGCACCGGATTAGCCAACCACTCAGGGTGAAACAATTCAATGATAAACCCAGTAGCCAACAACCAGGCTACCTCTTCACCAATCACCTTGCGTCTTTCCTCGTTAAAGCGACGAAGAAATTGCTTGACCAGTTTAAACTTGGGATCAATATTGAGAGTGTGCTCAGCGAGTTCCCTCGGTACACCTGGCATGTCAGAAGGCTTCCATGCAAAAATGTCCCGGTTCTCACGGATGAACTCGATGAGTGCGCTTTCCTATTTCGGATCCAGATTTGTGCTGATGCTGAACTGCTTGTATGAATCGCCAGGAACAAAGTCAACAAGTTTGGTCTCATCAACCGGTTTGAAATGCAAGGTTGGGTCGTGCTCAGTGGTGGGCTTCTTCAGAGGCGTCATGTCTGCCGGATCAACATTTTCTTTATAAAACTTCAACTCCTCTGTAGCACAAACCGACTCAGCATAGGCCGCATCACCTTCCTCGCAATCCAAAGCGATTTTACGACTTCCGTGAATTGTAATGGTCCCTTTATGACCCAGCATCTTGAGCTGCAAGTAAATATAACAAGGCCTTGCCATGAACTTTGCATAAGCCGGTCGCCCAAACAGTGCGTGGTACGGGCTCTGGATCCTCACCACCTCAAAGTTTAATGTCTCAGACCGGGAATCGTGTTCATCACCAAACACAACTTCCAAAGCGATCTTGCCAACAGGATATGCCGATTTACCTAGTACCACACCATGGAACAGTATTGGATGGTTTAAGACTCTTGTTTGTCAACCCCATGCGACGGAAGGTTTCATAATACAGAATGTTGATACTGCTCCCTCCATCCATGAGTACCTTGGTGAACTTATAACCTCCCACCTGAGGTGCCACCACCAACGCCAGGTGGCCCGGATTGTCAACCCGGGGCGGATGATCCTCTCTGCTCCATACAATAGGTTGCTCCGACCACCGCAGGTAACGTGGCACCGCCGGTTCAACAACATTAACAGCCCTCTTGTGAAGCTTCTGATCGCGCTTGCACAAACTAGTGGTGAACACGTGATACTGCCCACCATTCAACTGCTTTGGGTGACTCTGATAACCCGACTACTGCTGATTTCCTTGATTACTTTGCTGGTTATTACCACTTTGATTGTTCTGGTTGCCCTGGTTATTCTGAAATCCGGAGTTTGAACCGCTGCCGCCATGAAAACCTGGGCCTGAACCGCCAGATGGACCCTGATCATACCGGAAAAGATCAGAGTTTTTGAACTCCTTCATAATGTTACAATCTTTCTAGAGATGTGTCGCAGGCACCTCCTTGGTCCCATATTTTGGACAGGGTTGATTCAACAAATGTTCCAGATTCATTGTGCCGCCACGCTGAGGCGGTTTACCCTTACGGCACTGCACATTCGCATTAGCTACAAAATCTGAATCTGCTTTACGCTTACCATTATTCCCATGACCTCCTTGGTTGTGCTGCTGCCCCTTTGCACCACCGTTCTTATTTCCCTTCTCCGGCTTCTCCTCATCAGAATCGGGATCTTTGGTATTATCAGAATCAGCATACTTGACCAAGGCGGCCATGAGGGTACCTATGTCATTGCAGTGACGCTTGAGCCATCCTGACTTCATCTTCAGTGACTTAAACTGGCAATTACGCTCCAAGGGGATGATCGCCGAACCGGCGTTAATACGGTCCGATGAGTGCAAGACTTCTGAAACCCGCCGCACGCAATGAGTTGTTGATTCATTCTCCCCTTGTACACAGGCGTCAAGATCCACAATAGACATAGGCTGCTTACATGTGTCCTTGAAATTGGCTATAAACCGGGCCTTCAACTGGTTCCATGACTCGATGGAGTTAGGTGGTAAGTTCTTTAACCAAGTCCAGGCTGTCCCCTCCAACATCATCGTGAAGTATTTTGCACACACTGCTTCATCAACGTCCAGCATTTCCATTGCCATCTCATAGCTTTCCACCCACGCCTCGGGTGGCTGATCAACGGTGTAATTTGGCACCTTACGCGGACCCTTGAAGTCCTTAGGCAGTCGCACGTTATGGTGAGCCGGAATAAGGCACGACACTCCCCACGAGATGAAAGCAAGTCCGACACCTCGGTCTACTAATGTTGCTGGCTGAACCGGGGCGGGTTGATATCGACCCGTATGTTGTGCTGCTAAAGCGGCCTCCCTTCATGCCCTGCCATTATCCACCACGTACTGAGCATTCAAGTCACCATGCACCGGATTAGGTCCTTGAGGGACAGTGCGACGCCGCGCACTGCTAGACACCTCCGGTTCATCCATATGCCTGCTATAGCTTTTGCTCGGCCGTGGAGTTGAGTGAACCCTGTCTCGGCTATATGAATAAGCTTGCTATTGTGTCAAAGCTATCTGAAGAAGATCCCTGGCCCGCCGCGTCTCAATCGCTGCTGGCGATTCACCTTCGATTGGAATAGCAGCCAGCCGGGATGCCGCTACTATCATATTATCCAATGGGGTAGAAAAGTGACCCGATGGCGATGTGGTGTACCACGGCGTGTTGTCCATACGCTGAGGTGGCCCCATCATCTGAGGTTGATCCGGAGCCCCGATCCTTGGATCGGTATTCCGGTTTACTATTGGCGGGTTACTAGTTCCTGCCCCCGGCGTTCCAAAGAGATTCATTGCATTGTAACCCGCTGGCAAGCGAGATTGATGTTTCCTCCTGGACACTTCATTTAAAGCGTTCTGATCCATCAAAAGCCGATAATTCTCAGCTTGAATTCTTTGCGCCTGGGCGTCTAAAGCGGCCCGCTCCTCAGCCATCTTGGTTTCCTCGGCTACTAAATCCGCTTTGGCTTGTGTTATCTGATCCTTCAGGCTAGCAATGTCCGCATTGTGCTGATCCTGAGTTGCTAGTGTAACTGTAGTGGTTAGCAAGACCGCCCATGCATCCATCAAACCGGAGAGAACTTGAGCCGGCCGGCGCACGGAGCCTCCTGCCCCTGCTACCAGTCCAGACGCTGCTGCAGTAGAATTTTGCAAAGTTGGCTGTGTTCCAGCCATGAAGATTCCAACGTGGTTCGGCGTTTCAGGAAACTCCGAAATACTGGTGCCATCGGAATACCCTTCAAACACAACATCCTGAACTTGGTACAAGGATTCGGTTTCACCAGATGATTCGCCGTCGGAATAAGCGATCGTGTCACCCTCAGACACCGGTTCAGATCCGATCCCATGGACACATCCTATGAACGCACGCTTCACGGGAGTTTGAACTCGGGCGGGATTTGCACGTTGAGCCATCTCGACAAGGTCGGTGCAGATGTCCGGCTCAGGGCCCGGTTTGCTGATCTTGCCGATGAAGACGTGAATTCCGCTGAAGAGGACCCGATACCCGTACTCGATTGAGCCGGCCTCGGGGCCCCAGCCTGCATCGTCGATGTAGAGCTTGCCGCGAGGACTTATGGTCATCCAGCCCGTCACGTATCCCTGGAGTCCTTCAAAGCTGCCCTTCAAGAACTCGAAACCATCGTGCGATAGCCCCACGGTGGGCGCCAACTGTCGTGGAAATATCACGTCAGATGTCCTCGTGTAAGGACTTAGTCGTGGAGCCATCGCGACGGGTTAGCTTAAAGGGGTTAAACCGGACTAAGGACACGAGGGATTTTGTACTAGTTTGGCCCCTTCGATGAAGGTGAAAGCCTACGTCTAGTTGTGATGGGATTATTGGGGTCTCGCTAACCAGGGACCTAAACAAGCTATGCCTGGCTATCGAGTTGTGTTTCTTGTCCCTGAACCGCCGCCGGGTCGTCCCCTTATATACACGGGTTGACGCCCAGCCAGTCTACAGAGTCTCGAGGCCGACTCATACAAGTGTTCGGCTCGGTCTCTCCCTTCCTTATCTTACAACATAAGTTTACATGACTATGGCGGTTTACTACTATGGTCCTAATCCGCCTTTGGGCTCCGGGCCTCTAAGCTTCATAGTAAAATGCCATCTTCTGAGTCTTCGTGGGCTTCAATACGGTTGAGTGTAAACCGGCCCCTCCTGGGCGGTTTATACTCAATAGTTATATCCCCAACACCACGCTACTAGTATTTACCAGTAGCACGGTGCAGAAAACATGCTACTACTAATATATAACAGTAGCGTTTGTTTGCTTGGGCCGCGCTACTGTTACATGGGCCGCAGGGCAAAAACAGTAGCCCACTTAGCTGTAGCGTTTGTTTTGAACGGGCGCTACAGCTAGTGGGCTTAGCAGTAGCGTCGGCCTCTAACCAGCGCTACTACTAGAGCAAAAGAAAACTGGCCCGAGCGCCCCCGCACCCCCTCACTCTCACAATCGATCCCCTCCGACCGAAGACGCCGCCGAGGTTAGGGTTCGTCCCCGGCCGCCTCACCCCCGTCGACGGTGCCATGCGCCGCCACCATGCGCGGTCTCCTCTCGCCTTCTCCAATGCTCCAGCCCCATAAGTCCCCCTCGATCTCCTCCTCCCTGCGCGCGCCACACTAGCTAGGCTCCAATCGATTTGCCGCGGCGGCTCGCCACCATGTTTTGGGATTTAGGGATTGCATGGTGTCTCCGCGCTTCAATGCGACATGTTCCAGGCTTGTTTCCTCGCGTGATTGGGGAGAGAGTAGAGAGAGGGGTTAGGTGAGAGAAGTAGAGGCTTTTTGTTGCTCAGGGAAACTTAGGAGAGAGTACAGAGAAGTAGCTAGAGAAGTAGAGGCTTTTAGCACATATAATTGAAACTTGGGTTTCAATTCTTGGCTGCTTCCCCTGGAGCAGTGGTGGCGGCGGCGGTGCCTACTGTTATAGGGTTTAGAGAGGGGGCGTCCATGTCGTGCCTTTTCCGGAGAGGAGCCAACGGCGGCGTCGGTTGTCGTGTGCCATTTCGTGTAGATGATAGGCTTCTGCAATGGGAATGATTATCCATCATCTGTGGTTGCGTGAATGCCTCCACACGCTCAAATTTGTCGATGGTGGTCGTAGGATCGGCTCCCCTTCTGAAATGGTGCCGTGGGAGCTTTTGAGATATGCTCCTAGAGCCCTGGTGTCATCTAGGGCATGATTTCACAGTCCACAATTGAGCGGGCAAACCACATCTTCCAGGGCTAGCATGCTCGTCCTGAAGATGGTGTGCTGGCGGGAGCTAGCAGCTAAGCTAGCTAACGTGATCGGCCGAGGACGAGAGCGTACCATCGTATCACGTTGTCATGATACGTGACTATTGTTTCCAACATTTAGGATCATTGATGTAGTACTTGTAACTACTCGTCATTCCTTCACTGGAACAACCATAGTGCTCGACCGTAGAATCGTGAGCATTTTTTTAGCTCTGATATGACAGCAACGGTTGAGGGTTTCAATTCTTGGCTGCTGCCACTAGCTTCTTTGTTGATGCATATAAAGATATGACCAAGAAGCCCTCATTGTTATGTGGTTTCATGGAAAAAATCAATGGTTGATTCGATACTCTTTCAGGTTGAAGAGAGTATCTGTATGTGGTGATGCTCAAATTGCCAAGTTGTTATGATGCTGTTAGTGAGCCCATTTTTGGTAAATTTTAGGAAAATAAAACATAGATAGACAGAGAGTTGTATCTGATCGAAAAGGGGGGTGTTTGCCTTTTATATTTTTAATTATTGTGCATCTGATGCCAAAGGTGGAATGAATGTTTACTTCTTGTGTTTTGGAAGATTCGAATCTAAAAGCATTGGGGGGCAATCATATCCGGAGTGGGCTGAAATTGAGAAAAAGCTTAAAGCCAACTTTGCCGCTCGCTGCCAAACAAACAGAAAAAGAATTGGCTCAGATAAAAGAAGCATTGCCAATTGTTAGTATCAATGAAAAGAAGGATGATTCAGAACTTGAAAGTGCTTTGGTTGAAAAAGCCAAATCAAGTAGTATATATTTTGAATCCATCAAATCCAAAGAGGCAAGCATTATTGAGAAAGGGCATGGCAAGCATAGCAAAACAACCATGCTTGATTTTTCTGAAGTTAATGGAACCTACTTCCTGCCCTATGAGTTCCATGCCATTGACAAGCCTCAAGGACAAGAACAAGTAGCCGAACAAAGTTCGGCTGACATGGATCTTCAAAGCAATGATGCACGGAATCAAGAAAAAGATGATGAAAAGGTGTTGGGGAGCCATCCAAAGACAGAGCAAGATGTTCTTCAAGTGGCACCACCATCATGCTCTCCCAACATTTTTGGAGAGGTATGCACAGCGAGTAATTTACCTATTTTCAGATTTGGTCAGAACTTTATTGTCGATGCATCTATTAGAAAAATCCTCATAAGTAATTTTGAAAGACCAATGAAGAAGAGTAATTTACTTGTTAGCAATAAAATTGTTACGGAACATATCGGTCAACCCATTGCGCCATTTATAAAGACCGATAATGACTTACTGTTACAACCAAAGCTTTACGTGTTTCTTTGTCTAAAGTTCATATCTAGTTGGGTAGCCTTGCTTATTTTGTACTTGGCTTGCACTTGGTCTCAACTGAGACATGTATGTTCTAAATATCTTCGTTTCAGAAATTTAAAGCCAAGGTTAAAATCTTTTGGGAAAACCGATGCTAGTATAGTTTCTTATTTAAGGACATCGGAAAATGAATGCAAAAGAGAATTCATTGCCGAATGGGAAGATGCCAAATCTGAACCATTCGTTTGCTTAACTCCAAAGCCATTCTCACAAAAAGATCGGCTAGAAAACAAAAGGTATACCTTCGATTCAAGAATG
The DNA here is from genome assembly GCF_018294505.1 of Triticum aestivum. Classification (NCBI taxonomy): domain Eukaryota; kingdom Viridiplantae; phylum Streptophyta; class Magnoliopsida; order Poales; family Poaceae; genus Triticum; species Triticum aestivum. The sequence goes on from NC_057804.1 coordinate 671,683,850, forward strand.
TGTGATCAAATATTTGATTTATTGGTAGAAAATAATTACATAAGAATTCTTGATCACCATGTCAAGCCATCAATCCAAGGACGAATGTATTGAAAGTTGCATGATTCATTCAAGCATAGTTTTGAGGATTGCAATATGTTTTGTCAAATAGTTAGATCGACCATTGATAAAGGACGATTGAAATTTGTTGAGACACCAAAAGATGACTAGTCTATTCCGATTGGTCCCGATGGCAGAAAGTTTTTGCATCGGCTGCTTCAAGCCGATCCATTGAAATAGAAGGTAAAAACTGCAGGTGATGGAATTAAGCTTTCAAATAAAGCAGTTGTTGAAGAGAATAATGAACATAATTTTGAGGGCGAGAATTCCATCAAAGCTACAATGGAGATGCCAAGGACTGGGGGGCAGCAAGCAAATCCAATGATCGATGAAAGCAAAAAAAAAGAAAACAAAGGCCGAAATAAGCGCAAGTGTAAGAGATCAAAGATCACCTTCGCTAAACTATTGGATAAATATCAAAAGAGTGAAGAGAAGAATACTTATTGGCCGAATCATGCAAAGAAACCAAGATCACCCCCAAGGCGCAAATATAAGGATCGGTATTGCCAAAGTGAGAATTTGTATGCAACATATTCATATCCTTATTTTGGGCCGCCAGTGCCAATGCCGTGGATGCCTCCCTATGCTCATGTAGATCCATATCTATCATGGGACATGTATGATACAAGGGCAAATTCTCCATCTTATTTTAGACCATCTCACCAATATTATGCAGCTCCGAGAAAAACAACATTTGAACAATCACATGTTAAAGACTGTTTTAATCATAAGGAATCGGTCCGGAGCTCAAGGAAGAAGAAAGAGGTAGTCAAATAAGTTTACCGCGTTAAAAGAGATGGTCGTAAGAGTGCTACTTCAGATTTGATCTCAAATGAAAAAGAGCCAATGAAAGTATTGACATTGGCTACTACAGGCAATGAGATGAAGCAATCAATTGTTAAGAGTCAAAGTGCCAAATCTGAAGAAAAGAAGTTGAGAGTGCACAAGGTCAAAAAAGAATTGCCATTGGTCAAAACAGAATCACAGCCAAGATGCCCACTCGGCTTATCGTATTGGCAAAAGAAGGAATTACAAAATCTTAGTGCACAAGAGCTGAGAAAGAGGAACATGGCATGGGTTCCTAAGAGGATCAATAAAAACAAAAACGATGTGCATGCTTCAATTGCAACAAGTACAATAAAAGTGAAGAAAGAGAAGGATGGAAGCAACAAACAATTAAGCCGAAGGTGTGCATCACCACATCAAAATCTTCGGTTAGCACATCATCCATTTTATTCAACAATGCCATTGATGCCTTTGCCATGGAATTCATCCACAGGTATGATCAGTTACCCTCCATGGACTTATTTTGATCCATGGATGCAACATAATTTTCTATATGATGACAGAGTATTACCAAATCACTATACATTTGGTTAGTTACATTTTTGTTGCTAAGACAAAGGGGCCGAAATATTTTATTGCTATTTTATTTGTTTATTTTGGCTATACATGTTTTAATGGATGAATTCTACATGAACCTCATGGTAAAGGTCGATACTTAACTATCGTCCTATGAAACTATCTGATCATGGCCGGTGTGGAATTCTAACATCGTCCTTAGTTCAATTAGAACCGAGACAAGTTACATGTTAAGTGATATTAGCCTTGTCTCTCTAGTACTATGGAGATTATATTTTGATGGTTCAATTTGTAGCAATGGCCAAAGTGTTGGTGTTGTTTATTTATCTCCATATGTAGCCTTGTCTCTCTAGTACTATGTAGCCTCATGCCGCTTAAGATATTTTTGCACAATGATCAAAGACGAATATGCATTGTTATTCGGATTGGAGCTTTGCCTTGCTATAGGTTCTATACATATTGAGGCTTCCGGTGATTCGTTATTAGTAGTACAACAAATATCCAAGGATTATCAATGTTTTGATGAATCACTTATAGTTTATCTTTTGGTATGACTAGATGCAAGATTTACCTTGGGTTGCTTTAAAATTGTTCATATATCTAGGCATGACAATTTGAAAGAGTTGGCACAGCAAGCATTCGGCTACTATGTTAATCAATGTATTGCATTTCTCTCAATAGCTGATGCTTCACCTTGTCAACATAGGTAAGGCCGAACCGAAGTGCACATCTTCGGCCACTAATGAAATTTTTATGCAGGCGGAAGTAAGGATTGGAGAAAGTTTATTATTGATTATCTACAAAATACTAGCAAAAGGGTGAACAATATGGTTCGAAGGATGACATTCAGATACATGTTTATGGAACTTTATCATCGGATTGTTAATGAAGTTGAGAAGGTTTCGCCCAAGTTTGCATCAAGAATTCAAAAATGGTAATGGCCGATATATAATTATCACCCTAAGCATATAAATGGCCGATGGAGTGTTGACATCGTCCTTAGAAACCACACGGTACAAATTATTTTTCGGCACGCTAGCTTTGCCGAAAAACAGGGGGGCATGTGTTGACGCTCAAAAGTGGCACGATTATAAAGAGTAGCTTGAAGCTATGTCAAGATTAATTCAAACATATAATTGAAAGTCACCATGAGATGACTCTCTTCGAGAAGATCAAGATGGATATGAAGATGGACTAAAACAGAGCTCGGATGCAAAAGTTATGACAAGCTCAGAGATGCTCATGTTGACATCAGATTAAAGAATGGCTTGAAACTCAATTAATATTGCTGCAAATGGAAAACGTTTCAACATGAAAGTTGTGCGTCTCGTCAAAGCAGTTGATTTTGATATAAGAAATGTCTCAATCGGAGTTCGTATGCAAAAGTTATAGCCGAAAATGCGCGGCTGCATCAGGATGGCTGGACACTCCGGGAATGATCATCCGGGTTTTGAGTTTCTCCGAGGATGGCCGGACACTCCGGGGATGTTTGTCCGGGTTTTGGATTTTTCTGCCGCAGACTTCGGAAAACAGCCGAAAACTCCCCCAAGATGGCCTCTGATGAAAAAACGTTCAACATGAAAGTTGTTCGTCTCGTCGAAACCGTCAAGATTGCTTTTGGGCTCGTTTTCATCCGTGGTAGTTTACTACCTCAAACCTGGCCCGCAAGGTCTAGTCAGTTTAAACCGAACAGTTTTGGAAAGTTCGGACAAAACCAATCCGAATTTGACTAGGGTTTTGGACGTGAATCCAAGCCTTTCCTTGCACGGGAAGTCCAGCCGCCTCTTATATACCTAAGGGGTGACGGCCGATTGAACAACACACAATCGAACAAATCAATCTACTACTTTTTCGTGTTCATCTACTTTTTGTCTCTCCCTTGTATCTTTCTTCTCGTTGTTCGCTAGTTCTTCATGCTGGAGGGCTGCGCATCCACGAGGCCCTAGGGGCAAGCGAATCGACCTGGAGAAACCCATAGCCACCGCGAGCCCTGACGGGGTCCCTCCCGGGCAAGCGGGGCTTCGGGTTTACAAAAGCGCCCGCTGACTGTCTTGCGTATTGCGCTGTCGTTCGGGTCTCCTTCGATGTGAGCTGTGGTGCATCACCCCCGACGTCGAGGGTACACGGTGACGTGTTCATGTGTCAACAACTTATTTGTAGAATTCATGCTTAGCAAAAATGTAGTATTGTCTTTTCATAGTGTAGAATGTGTGAGGCTACTTATTAATTGATATGTTTTTCTTATTCAGAAATTGCCAAAGAGCCTATCTGAGAGTTGTGGTATCAAGCCTGATGAAGAAGGTGCTGCTGGAATAGGCCTTATCGCAAGGGGCTTCGTCGCCACTTGTGCGTACGGCGTGGACACGGTCGGTCGGACACACTTCAACTCAGTTGGGTGAAAGAGCTTCCTCGTCGGCAAGAATCTTCATGTTGGACAGGCAATCCTAATTAATATCAGGAACACCCACCGCCCAGGCTTGAGGATGATGGTCGTCATCGATATCATCTAGAACTACATATGCATGCGTGTGGCTGTTGAACCATATATATGCTAGTATGACTACCTAGTAGACTTATCAACTATGATCTATCCATGCATTGTTGACTACTATATATGAGTTTGTGATATTGTGTGGTTATATTAAATGTGGTACTATCGTTAATGTTTGTGAGATGGTTCTGTGAACTTAGTTTATTTGCACTTGACTTGTCTTGATTTCCATGAATATTGCACCTGACTGCTTTTTTAATTTTTTATTTCTATTTACCTAGTTGTAGCGTGGGGAGAAAATAGGGCGCTACTACTACGTGATGATAGTAGTAGCGTTGGTGGAGAAAGAGGCGCTACTACTAAGTATTTTAGCTGTAGCGCTTGTATAGAAACACACTACTGTTAATTAATAGCTGTAGCGCCCTAGTAGTAGAGCAGGCGCCCGTGCTACTGGTATGTAAAAAACCAGCGCCACTAGTAAGGTTTTCTCTAGTAGTGTGAGCTACAAGCGTTGGCAAACACAGCTCTAAAGAAGCCAAGGATGCTAATGTGCAACCCATTGGAGAAAAAATGATGAAGGTTTATACCCGACAACTATTCTACAAGTAAGTTTTTTTACATTCATGGTTATCGGGGTTTAAAAAAAGTTGGTTCACTTAGTAGTTTTAATTTAGTTGCCATATTGGGTGTACAAGTGCTTGACATGCTTGTTTGGAGAACTACTTGCCATGTTGGGTGTACATGTACTTGTCATGCTGGTTTAAATAGTAGCTACCATTTTGGTGTTCGAATGACAGATGCATGGCAGATGAACACTGGTTAGAATGGACACTTATTGATCTTGCCATGTATGCATGACTTAAGTTGCCATCATCTAGCAGTAATAGTTTCCATGTTTGCAAAAGACTTATCTCTAACTTGCCATGTTGTGTCTATGAAACTTATTATGATTTTATCAGTAAACTTGTGCCATGTTTTGCATGGTACAAAGTTGCCATGCTTGCTCTAACAAATAATTCTTGCCATGCTAGTTTAAACAGTAGTTACCATTTTGGTGTTCGAATGACAGATGCATGGTAGATGAACACTGGTTAGTATGGACACTTATTGAACTTGCCATGTGAACTTGCCATGTATGCATGACTTAAGTTGCCATCATGTAGCAGTAATAGTTGCCATGATTGCAAAGACTTAGCTCTAATTTGCCATGTTGTGTCAATGAAACTTGTTATGATTTTATAAGTAGACTTGTGACATGTTTTGCATGGTACAAGTTGCCATGCTTGCTGTAACAAATAAAACTTGTCATGCTTTTAGCACTAGGAAAATCCCATGATTGCACGACTTAAGTTGGCACTAGTGGTAAGGCTTAAAATGATTCCGTCAGTAAAGTTGCCTTGTTTGTATGACTTAAGTTGCCATACATGCATCACTGGAGTTGCCATGTGTGATTCACTGAACTTGCAAGGAGTGCGCCAGTAAGGACGCGCATGTATTTAGCTATTTTAGGGTGAGCTAACTTATAATGCAAAATAATAAAAAAACTGCAGGTTCCAATGGGAGTTAAGGCTGTCAATCGGTTACGCCATGTTTCAAGTTTATGACTACACGTACAAGGTGTGCACCATGCGGTACATGTCAGACTTAGAAGCCGAAGACCCGTACAAGGGAAGAAACTACATGGTGACAGCGTACATAGAAGAAGGGACGTATTACTGTCAATGCTGCAAGTTTGAAAGAGATGGTGTGATCTGCTACCATATTTTAAGGGTAATGGACATGAATGGCGTGAAACAGGTGCCACCAAAGTACATACTTGAGCGTTGGTCTTGGAACGCAGATGAAGCACTCTGCCCGCATGGCTCATAAAAAAATTCTTGCGGAGCATGAAGATGGGCCCAACACAACTATGGAAACAGTCAGGCGTGTGGTGATGACAAGGAGATTTACCAAGATAGCAGATGATGCTTGCAAAAATGATGTGATGAGTAGAGGAGTTGAGAGGCACACAAACGCGCTAGAAAGGGAACTGGACTCAATCAAGAAGAGAGTGGAGGAGGAGGCACTACATCGATTCCCCCAAAAAAAGACTGCTCCTACTATGTTAACAGGGCCATCGACGGAAAACTCGGAGGTTGGTTCCGGCACATCCAACATGCACATGCACGTGAGGAACCCTCCAAGGACAGTCACTAAAGGGAAACCAAAATAGATAAGATACAAGTCAGCACTCGAGATCCAAGCAAAGCACAAGAAGCCTAGAAAGAAGACAGCGGCAGAAGCTTGGGCTACTTAGAAAAGTGAGACAGCTAGCAGGCTATGTGTGTTAAAAATTTGGAATGATTAGGCGTATTGTAAGCTGTAGGTGCGTCCACGGCAATTTGGTGACGTTTACCGTTACAACTTAAAAACATCATTGTCATATGGAAAATACATGAAAGTTGCCATATTGCTACAAAAAATGTAGTTAGTCAACTATGGGAAAGAGCACAATAAAGCTTGGGCTACATGAAAAGTGAGACAACTAATGGGGTGTGCGTAGGGAAAATTTGGAATGATTGTGCTTATGGTAAACTGTATGTGCATCCGCATCAATTTGGTGACATTTAGCATTTCAAATTAAAAAACATCATTGTCATGTGAGTAGACATGAAAAGTTGCCATGTTGCTTACAAAAATGTAGTAAGTCCACACTGGAAAAGATGAGTGACTTTTGAGGAAAAGGTGCCATTCCATTGCAACTATGATCGACGTAAAAAATGAAGAGCTAATTGCAAAAGTGTTGCATCGAACAACTGATGTTTACTTGACATTTTGAAGAAACGAGACTGTCGTGACAACGGGGCTTTACGGAACAGAAAACTACAAAAACTGACTCCCTTATAAGCAGCCATATGATCTAAAAGTAATGTAACAAAAAAACAATTTTAAAAATGTAAGCACAAGCGTGACAGGACGCCCCACTTACGAGGAATGAGGTCTGGCATTGAAGTTATGTGTTAACAAAATACAAGCACAAAGGGTTCGTGACACAAACAATGGTCTTGTGCAGTTACAATAACGATAGTGATAAAAAAAGAAAACAAAGGACAGGGAAATAGGGACGCAGTACCTTACATTCATCCGAACATAGAATGTAAGTACCAAGGTAAAAACAATAGTTTTTCATTATGTTGTGCAGTCACTGGTATCTCTTGATAGCAGCTTTAACGTCAGACTCCAACCAAGCCAGTGCACCCTCCCTCTTGTTGAAATCGACATTTGTGACCCAATTCCACAAATAAATCTTCCTAAGCTCTGTGACTATTTCTTTGTTCAAAGTTGGCACCTTCCTGCCTTCCCACTTAGCAAGGTATTCGAGGATGTAGACACTGCAGTTGTAGCTGGTTTCAGTGAGCAATATTGAAAGAAGGTGAAAATAAATAAATAAATAAATAAATAAATAAGAAGTTGCCATGCTAAAAAAGCACAAAATATGGTACGAAGGTTCTTGTGGCATGGTTGGTAATGGAAAAGAGGATTTTGTATGATGACTAAATAACAGTTAGGTCATGTGTGGTAGTGAAAAGGTTGCCATGTTGAGCTAGTTGAAAATGACATGGTTGTGAGAAATGTCAGCAACAAAGTAGTAAAAATGTTGCAGAAAAACAGTTAAAAAATGAATTTGATATATTGAACAAATGAAGTTGCCATCCAAGTAGGTAAGGAAATTGGCATTTTGTACATAGTATATTAGTCATAGTCAACAAACAGGGGGAAAGTGACGTCGGAGGGGTGTGTGTGAGCATGTTGTGATGTAATTATTGATGGCAGAAATTGCCATGCCCTAGAAATTAATTTTAGTCATGATGGGTGATGAAGTTTCCATGCAACTGGTAGTGAAACTACCATGGTCCTTCGACTAAAATTGCCATCAGAAAATAGTGAAGATGCAAGTTGGATTGACATGCATTGAGAAAAAGTTGCTGTGATCGACACAATAAAGGTGCCTACGAAAAGAACAAAAACAGAGGAAAATGACATGTAAAACTATGTGAAGTAGCCGTGCACATGAAAAAAGAAAAGAAGGGCAGCATCTTATGTGTTTCCCTGCTTTGTAGACTTCACATACTGGATAGGGAAATCTTTGATCTGGACCTTGGACCCACTGTATTGACGCGCCTAGGTTTCCTTCAAGTTGTTGACGAAAAACTCTACGTGGGAGTGAAGCGAATCGTCGTCTCCCAAACGGATTGAGTCAAGAACATCGAAATGTTGCTTCGCCAAGCTGATGAAAATCATGTAGTAGTGACCAACTTTGTCGGGTGGGTCATTGGGAGCAAGCTCTTGGAACAACGCGAACATCACCTGCACATTTCACATAAGAAATGTCAAAAATAAAAGAACCGTAGGGAATAATTAACAAAAAAGGAGATAATACTAAAATAACAGGTGTGTGACAGTGGGTGAAGGAGGTAATGGGATGCAACACGTTGAACATATGGTACAAGCAAAAAAAGCGGTAGTAAAAAAGGGTTTCAAAAACCGAAAAGGGAGGGTACATACAAATTTCCTCAGTGTGAGCTTGTATTCACCATGCTGGGCAAACGCTTTACGAACTTCTTTATGAGAGAAGTCACCATAAAAATTCTCCTGGTGATGGTTGTGTTCATGATGATCTTATCGGGATGGATGTCAATGTGGACGTTGATGAAGCCAATAACCACGATGATAACATTCCGGGATAGTTTACCGGTAGGCATCAGGGACTCGGCGAGATCATCCATGTGAACAAGCGTATCGTGGCAGTCGATGACCTTAGTTCTGTCCAAACATGAGCTGAAATAAATGAGCAATCGAAAAATAAAAGAGTGATGCACATGAAGAAGGATGTGAACTAAAAAGGGTGGGAGAAAACAAATGGAGGATGAGAAGAATCTTACTCTCTGATTGCATTCATATGCTTGCTATTGTTCGTGCATTTCCAAAATGCCTCATGATATTAGGAAGTGCTTGTTGTTGCTTTGTGGCCTTTATTGGAGGTTCAGAGTCCACTTACGAGGGAGGTTGCACAACCCTTGCCTGCCAAACAGAACTTGGGGTGACACTGCTGTGCACATCATCAGAAGTGGTAGCATGTACAACAGCTGAGCTAGAAGGGGTGTGTGTCTGATTTTTATTCCTCGGAACCATATCCTGCTCCATCTTGCAAAGCACTTCATCCATTGATGATTATATCTCCACAGGTGATCCTTCGTGTGGTAAACAAACATGTGAGGAAGGCAATTTGTAAACGACCATACAGTTAATAGAATATAGGGAGATAAATAGGAGAATGGAGAACAGAGTAAATCATGTGAGCATTGCCAAAAAAGTAAGTTGCCAACACAATAATGACATGTGGATGATACCTTGAACAATTGGCTTGTTAAATTTAACAGCCTTCCTACCATCAACAATTCGTTGCGCCATCATTTGGACCGGCTGGGATGGGAATGCATATGAGACTGGAATAGCATCTACTGGCTCGTTTGGTTGGCTCAAATCAAGTCCGAGACCTGAACGGTGGTGGCATGAAAGCCATAGGGTGCCTACCCTTGCGCTCATTCTTCTTTTAAACCACACCAATAGACACTGCCAGTGGAGACAAATCAACAAAGACATCGTTGTCAACTGATCCGGCATCCTTAGGTTTTGCAGTGGGACGGGGAGTCGTGTCCGCAATATCAATAACCACCTTCTTGGCTGTCTCTTTTATAGGTTAACTCTGGATTGTAAGGAACCCCCATGTCCAGTGGGACATGTGTGTGCTTGAACGTTGGATTGGCAGGAATCTTTTCTTCGTGAGAGACTGTCGATTGCTAGACCGTTCCACCTGCAAGTACGTTCGTCTAAACTGGATCGCTGGTCTTGCCCTGAGGAGTAGGCGGGAACAAGGTTGAAGCGGACATGTACCCTGTGTCCTGATCATGCACATTGCCTGACTGATCAGCTCTTTTCCAAGGGCTCTTCCTGGTACCCGCTGCCTGTTTTGCTGTTTTCTTGTCGGCTATGTGTGGAGCAGCTTTGGAAACAATGTGTGGAGGAGCGGTGCGATCGTGCGGTCCAGCCCAATGTGCTTGTTGCGTGACTACCGGACCCTTATTTTCCACAACAGTTGCGGCGGCCATACTTGTGCAATCTTCACCTACTGGGCGACCTTCCTCAGAAGTATCAACAGTAGTGTTTGCTGCATGCACGTTAGGTTGTTGCGTTTCGTGTGCAGGATTAGATAGTGCTGGGTGATACGTGCAGTTTGCATCATGCTTTTTATCTCAATATTTATTGCATTATGGGCTGTCATTACATGTTATTCACAATACTATGGCTATTCTCTCTCATTTTATAAGGTTTACACGAAGAGGGAGAATGCTGGCAGCTGGAATTCTGGACTGGAAAAGGAGAAAATATTAGAGACCTATTCACACAACTCCAAAAGTCCTGAAACTTCACGGAGAATATTTTTGGAATATATAAAAAATATTGGGCGAAGAAAGCACCAGAGGGGGGCCACCTGCCATCCACAAGGGTGGAGAGCATGCCCTACCCCCCTAGGTGTGCCCTCCGACCTTGTGGCCCCCCTGGCAGGCCCCCGACGCCCATCTTCTGCTATATGGTGTGTTTTGACCTGGGAAAAAAATAAGAAGGAAGCTTTTGGGACGAAGCGCTGCCGTCTCGAGGCGGAACCTGGGCAGAACCAATCTAGGGCTTCGGGAGGGGGAAATCATCGCCATTGTCATCACCATAGATCCTCTCATCGAGAGGGGGTCAATCTCCATCAACATCTTCACCAGCACTATCTCCTCTCAAACCCTAGTTCATCTCTTGTATCCGATCTTTGTCTCAAAACCTCAGATTGGTACCTGCGGATTGCTAGTAGTGTTGATTACTCCTTGTAGTTGATGCTAGTTGGTTTATTCGGTGGAAGATCATATGTTCTGATCCTTAATGATAATTAATACTCCTCTGATTATGAACATGAATATGCTTTGTGAGTAGTTAGGTTTGTTCCTGAGGACATGGGAGTAGTCTTGTTATAAGTAATCATGTGAATTTGGTATTTGTTCAATATTTTGATGAGATGTATGTTGTCTTTCCTCTAGTGGTGTTATGTGAACATCGACTACATGACACTTCACCATGATTTGGGCCTAGGGGAAGGCATTGGGAAGTAATAAGTAGATGATGGGTTGCTAGAGTGACAGAAGATTAAACCCTAGTTTATGTGTTGCTTCGCAAGGGGCTGATTTGGATCCACATGTTTCATTCTATGGTTAGGTATACCATAATTCTTCTTTCGTAGTTGCGGATGCTTGCGAGAGGGGTTAATCATAAGTGGGAGAGGCTTGTCCAAGGAAGTACAACACCAAAGTACCGGTCCACCCACATATCAAATTATCAAAGTAACGAATGCGAATCATATGAGCATGATGAAAACTAGCTTGACAGTAATTCCCATGTGTCCTCGGGAGCGCTTTGCTTTATATAAGAGTTCGTCCAGGCTTGTCCTTTGCTGCAAAAAGGAATGGGCCACCTTGATGCACCTTGTTTACTTTTGTTACTTGTTACCCGTTACAAATTACCTTATCACACAACTATTTGTTACCAATAATTTCAATGCTTGCAGATAATACCTTGCTGAAAACCGCTTGTCATTTCCTTCTGCTCCTTGTTGGGTTCAACACTCTTTCTTATCAAAAGGACTATGATAGATCCCCTATACTTTTGGGTCATCAAGACTCTTTTCTGGCGCTATTGCCGGGGAGTGAAGCGCCTTTGGTGAGTGGAATTTGGTAAGGAAACATTTATATAGTGTGCTGAAATTTACTGTCACTTGTTACTATGGAAAGTAATCCTTTGAGGGGCTTGTTCGGGGTATCTTCACCTTGACCATAATACCAAAGAGTTTCTCCTCAACCTAATGCACCTACTGAAAATATTTATTATGAAATTCCTTTGGGTATGATAGAGAAACTGCTAGCTAATCCTTATGCAGGAGATGGAACATTACATTCGATATGCACCTAATCTATGTGGATGAAGTTTGTGGATTATTTAAGCTTGCAGCTATGCCCGAGGATGTTGTCAAGAGGAAGGTCTCCCCTTTATCTTTGAAGGGAAAGGCATTGACATGGTTTAGGCTAGGTGATGATATTGGACCATGGAACTACAACCGATTGAAATTGGAATTTCATCATAAGTTTTATCCTATGCATCTGGTTCATCGTGATCGGAATTATATATACAATTTTTTGCCTCGTGAAGGAGAAAGTATCGCTCAAGCTTGGGGGAGGCTTAAGTCAATGTTATATTCATGCCCCAATCATGAGCTTTCAAGAGAAATTATTATTCAAAAAATTTATGCTCGGGTTTCTCATAATGATAGATCCATGCTCGATACTTCTTGTATTGGTTCTTTTATGAAGAAGGATATTGAATTCAAATGAGACTTATTGGAAAGTATTAAACGCAACTCTGAAGATTGGGAACTCGATGAAGGTAAGGAGTCAGGTACAAACCTTAAGTGTTATTATGTTAAATCTTTCATGGATACCGATGCTTTTCATGAATTTAGCACTAAATATGGACTTGACTATGAGATAGTAGCTTCTTTCTGTGAATCAGTTGCTACTCATGTTGATCTCTCTAATGATAATTGGTTTAAATATCATCCTCCCATTGAAGTGAAAGTAGTAGAACCTATTAAAGTTGAAGAAGAAACTATTACTTATAATGTTGATCCTATTCTTCCTACTGCTTATATTGAGAAACCACCTTTCCCTGTTAGAATAAAGGATCATGCTAAAGCTTCAACTGTGATTCGTAAGAGTTATACTAGAACACGTACACCCCCTGAACAAATTAAAACTGAACCTAGTATTCCTATGGTTAAAGATCTCTTGGTCGATAATATTGATGGACATGTTATTTATTTCTGCGATGAACCTGCTAGGATTGCTAAAACTGGTACTAAAGATAAACATAGACCTGTTGTTGGCATGCCTGTTGTTTCTGTTAAAATAGGAGATCATTGTTATTATGGCTTATGTGATGTGGGTGCTAGTGTGAGTGCAATTCCTTTTACCTTATATGAAGAAATTATGAATGATATTACACCTCCTGAGATATAAGATAGTGATGTTACTATTAAAGCTTGCCAATAGAGATACTGTATTGCCAATTGGGATTGTTAGAGATATTGAAGTCTTGTGTGGGAAAAATAAAATACCCTACTGATTTTCTTGTTCTAACTTCCCCACAAGATGATTTTCATCCCATTATATTTGGTAGATCTTTCTTGAATACTATTAATGCTAGGATAGACTGTGAGAAAGATATTGTCATTGTCGGTTTAGGGGATATGTCTCATGATTTTAATTTCTCTAAATTTCGTAGACAACCCCATGATAAAGAATTGCCTAGTAAGGATGAAATTATTGGTCTTGCTTCTATTTCCATACCTCCTACTGATCCTTTAGGACAATATTTGCTAGATCACGAAAATGATATGTTTATGAATGAAAGAAGGGAAATAGATGAAATATTCTTTAATCAAGGGCCCTGTTTTAAAACACAATTTGCCTATTGAAATCCTTGGGGATCCTCCTCCAGCCAAGGGTGATCCCGTGTTTGAGCTTAAACAATTACCTGAAACTTTGAATTATGCTTATCTTGATGAAAAGAAGATATATCCTGTTATTATTAGTGCTAACCTTTCATAGCATGAAGAAAAGAAATTATTGAAAACTCTGAAAAAGCACTGTGCCACTATTGGATATACTCTTGATGATCTTAAGGGCATTAGTCCCACTCCATGTCAGCACAAAATTAAGTTAGAGCCTGATGCTAAACTAGTTGTTGATCATCAGCGACGGTTAAATCCTAAGATGAAAGAATTGGTAAGAAATGAAATACTAAAGCTTCTGGAGGCAGGTATAATTTATCCTATTGCTGATAGTAAGTGGGTAAGTCCCGTTCATTGTGTCCCTAAGAAGGGAGGTATTACAGTTGTTCCTAATCATAAGAATGAATTGATTCGACAAAGGATTGTTACAAGTTATAGAATGGTAATTGATTTTGCAAATTGAACAGCTACTAGAAAAGATCATTACCCTCTTCCTTTTATTGATCAAATTCTAGAAAGACTATCCAAACATACACATTTTTGCTTTCTAGATGGTTATTCTGGTTTCTCTCAAATACAAGTGTCAAAAGATGATTAGGAAAAGAGCAATTTTACTTGCCCTTTCGGTACCTTTGCTTATAAACTTATGCCTTTTAGTTTATGCAATGCACCTGCTACCTTTCAAAGATGTATGAAGGCTATATTCTCTGACTTCTGTGAAAAGATTCTTGAGGTTTTCATGGATGATTTCTCCTTTTACGAAACTTTTTTTGATGATTTCTTAAGCAACCTTGATCGAGTTTTGCAGAGATGTTAAGAAACTAATCTTGTCATGAATTGGGAGAAGTGCCACTTTATGCTTAATGAAGGTATTGTCTTGGGGCATAAAATTTCTGAAAGAGGTATTGAAGGTGATAACGCTAAAGTAAATGCTCTTGAAAAGATGCCGTGTCCTAAAGATATCAAAGGTATAAGAAGTTTCCTTGGTCATGCTGGTTTCTATAGGAGGTTTAAAGACTTCTCTAAAATTTCTAGGCCTCTTACTAATCTCTTGCAAAAAGATGTTCCTTTAGTTTTTGATGATGATTGTGTAGAAGTATTTGAAATACTTAAGAAAGCCTTGATTTCTACACCTATTGTTCAGCTGCCTGATTGGAATTTACCCTTTGAAATTATGTGTGATGCTAGTGATTATGCTATTGGTGCTATTCTAGGACAAAGAGTTGATAAAAAATTGAATGTTATTCATTATGCTAGTAAAACTCTAGACAGTGCCCAGATAAATTATGCCACTACTGAAAATGAATTTTTAGCAGTTGTTTTTGCTTGTGATAAGTTCAGATCTTATATTGTTGATTCCAAAGTAACTATTCACACCGATCATGCTGCTATCAAATATCTTATGGAAAAGAAAGATGCTAAACCTAGACTTATTAGATGGGTTCTCTTGCTGAAAGAATTTGATTTGCATATTAATGATAGAAAGGGAGATGAGGACCCCGTTGCAGACAACTTGTCTAGGTTAGAAAATGTTCTTGATGACCCGTTGAGGGCCCACAAGTATATATGGGGTCAATTGTAGCCTTTTCAATAAGTAAGAGTGTCGACCCAACGAGGAGCAGAAGGAAATGACAAGTGGTTTTCAGCAAGGCAATGTCTGCAAGTGCTAAAATTGTAAGTAGCGGAGTAGTTTGATAGCAAGATAAAAAAATTTTGACACCTGAGCAAGATAATTTGTAATGAGCAAGTAACAATAGTAGTAAAAGAAGTGTTGCAAGGTAGCCCACTCCTTTTGAGGCAAAGGACAGGACAAAACAGTCTCTTATGATAAGCAAAGTGTTCTTGAGGGTACTGATACGTCTCCAACGTATCTATAATTTTTGATTGTTCCATGCTATTATATTACCCCTTTTGGATGTTTATGGGCTTTATTTTACACATTTATATCATTTTTGGGACTAACCTACTAACCGGAGGCCCAACCCGTATTGCTATTTTTTTGCCTATTTCAGTATTTCAAAGAAAAGGAATATCAAACGGAGTCCAAACGGAATGAAACCTTCGGGAGCGTGATTTTTGGAACGAACGTGATCCAGAGGACTTGGAGTGCAAGTCAAGAAGCAGCAGAGGACTCCACGAGATAGGAGGCCCCGCCTATAGGGCGCGCCCCTGTCTCATGGGCCCCTCGGGCGTCCAACCAACGTAGTTCTTCCTCCTATATAAGCCTACGTACCCCGAAAACATCCAGGGAACACAATTTCCACTGCCGTAACCTTTTGTATCCGCGAGATCCCATCTTGGAGCCTTTGCCGGCATTCTGCCGGAGGGGGAATCGACCATGGAGGGCTTCTACATCAACACCATAGCCTCTCTGATGAGTTGTGAGTAGTTTACCACACACCTACGGGTCCATAGTTATTAGCTAGATGGCTTCTTCTCTCTTTTTGGATCTCAATACAATGTTCTCCCCCTCTCTTGTGGAGATCTATTTTATGTAATCTCTTTTTATGGTGTGTTTGTCAAGATTCGATGAATTGTGGGTTTATGATCAAGTTTATCTATGAATAATATTTGAATCTTCTCTGGATTCTTTTATGTATGATTGAGTTATCTTTGCAAGTCTCTTCGAATTATCAGTTTGGTTTGGCCAACTAGATTGATCTTTCTTGCCATGGGAGAAGTGCTTAGCTTTGGTTCAATCTTGCGGTGTCCTTACCCAGTGACAGAAAGGGTTGCAAGGCACGTATTATATTGTTGCCATCGAGGATAACAAGATGGGGTTTATATCATATTGCTTGAGTTTATCCCTCTACATCATGTCATCTTGCTTAATGCGCTACTCTGTTCTTATGAACTTAATACTCTAGATGCAGGCAGGAGTCGGTCAATGTGTGGAGTAATAGTAGTAGATGCAAGCAGGAGTCGGTCTACTTGTTGCGGACGTGATGCCTATATACATGATCATGCCTAGATAATCTCATAATTATTCGCTTTTCTATCAATTGCTCGACAGTAATTTGTTCACCCACCGTAATACTTATGCTATCTTGGGAGAAGCCTCTAGTGAAACCTATGGCCCCCGGGTCTATCTCTTATCATATTTGCTTCCAATCTACTTTTATTTGCATCTTTACTTTTTGCATCTATACTATAAAATATCAAAAATATATTTATCTTATCATACCATCTCTATCAGATCTCACTTTCGCAAGTGGCCGTGAAGGGATTGACAATCCCTTTATTGCGTTGGTTGCGAGTTCTTGGTTTGTTTGTGTAGGTCCGTGGGACTTTTGAGGATCCTCCTACTGGATTGATACCTTGGTTCTCAAAAACTGAGGGAAATACTTATGCTACTCTGCTGCATCACCCTTTCCTCTTCAAGTAAAACCAACGCAAGCTCAAGACGTAGCAAGAAGGATTTCTGGCGCTGTTGCCGGGGAGGTCTTCACTCATGTCAAGACATACCAAGTACCCCAAACTCATCTCCCTCGCATTTACTTTATTTGCCATTTGCCTCTCATTTTCCTCTCCCCCACTTCACCCTTGCCGTTTTATTTTCCCTCTCTTTCCCAATCTTCTCTTCTCTCTTTTTCTTGCCCTTTCGTTTGCTCATTTGGTTGGAATAGATGCTTATTTATTGCTAAACAAAGAACCTAAGATCTATGGATCCTCATCCGCTTGCTAATCTTTTTAAGAGATCCAAATATGATGAACCAATTGCTAGTGAGTTTTGTGCACTAGATTATCTTTATGAAGCTTTGCTCAAAATTTGTGAATCCGAAAATTATGATGAAGAAATTTATGAAGAGATTCATGATAACTCCTTGAATAAAAAGCATGATTTTATTGATTATCCTATAAATTCTCTTGATGTCTGATACGTCTCCAACGTATCTATAACTTTTGATTGATCCATGCTACTTTATCTATTGTTTTGGACTATAATGGGCTTTATTTTCCACTTTTATATTATTTTTGGGACTAACCTATTAACCGGAGGCCCAGCCCAGAATTGCTATTTTTTGCCTATCTCAGTGTTTCGAAGAAACGGAATATCAAACGGAGTTCAAATGGAATGAAACCTTCGGAAATGCGATCTTCTCACAGAACATGATCAAGGAGACTTGGACCCTACTCCAAGAAGTGCCAGAGGCGGTCACGAGGGTGGGGGGCGCGCCCTCCCCTCCTGGGCGCGCCCCCTGCCTCGTGGGCCCCCTGACGCTCCACCGACGGAGTCCTTCCTCCTATATATACCTACGTACCCCCAACAGATCGGGGACGGAGCCAAAAACCTAATTCCACCGCCGCAACTTTCTGTATCCGTGAGTTCCCATCTTGGGGCCTGTTCCGGAGCTCCGCCGGAGGGGGCATCTACCACGGAGGGCTTCTACATCATCACCATAGCCCCTCTGATGAAGTGTGAGTAGTTTACTTCACACCTTCGGGTCCATAGTTAGTAGCTAAATGGCTTCTTCTCTCTTTTTGGATCTCAATACAATGTTCTCTCCCTCTCTCGTGGAGATCTATTCGATGTAATCTTCTTTTTGCGGTGTGTTTGTTGAGACCGATGAATTGTGGGTTTATGATCCAGCTTATCTATGGAAAATATTTGATTCTTCTCCGAATTCTTTTATGTATGATTGAGTTATCTTTGCAAGTCTCTTCGAATTATCCGTTTGGTTTGGCCAACTAGATTGGTAGTTCTTGCAATGGGAGAAGTGCTTAGCTTTGGGTTCAATCTTGCGGTGACCTTACCCAGTGACAGAAAGGGTTGCAAGGCACGTATTGTATTGTTGCCATCGAGGATAACAAGATGGGGTATTTATCATATTGCATGAATTTATTCCTCTACATCATGTCATCTTGCTTAAGGCGTTACTCTGTTCTTAACTAAATACTCTAGATGCATGCTGGATAGAGGTCGATGAATGGAGTAATAGTAGTACATGCAGAATCGTATCGGTCTACTTGTCACGGACGTGATGCCTATATACATGATCATTGCCTGGATAACCTCATAACTATACTCAATTCTGTCAATTGCTCAACAGTAATTTGTTCACCCACTGTAGAATACTTATGCTCTTGAGAGAAGCCACTAGTGAAACCTATGCCCCCCGGGTCTATTCTCATCATATCAATCTCCATCACTTTATTTACTTGCTTTTGCTTTTACTTTTTACTTTGCATCTTTATACCAAAAATACCAAAAATATTATCTCTATCAGATCTCACCCTCGTAAGTGACCGTGAAGGGATTGAAAACCCCTAAGCGTTGGTTGCGAGTAGCTATCGTTTTGTGCAGGTACGAGGGACTTGCGCGTGGTCTCCTACTGGATTGATACCTTGGTTCTCAAAAACTGAGGGAAATACTTACACTACTGTGCTGCATCATCCTCTCCTCTTTGGGGAAATCCAACACAAGCTCGAGACGTAGCAAGAAGAATTTCTAGCGCCGTTGCCGGGGAGGCTCACGCAAGAAAGTCAACCATACCAAGTACCCATCACAATCCCTATCTCTCGCATTACATTATTTGCCTCTCATTTTCCTCTCCCCCACTTCACCCTTGCCATTTTATTCGCCCTTCTTCTGTTTGATCTTATGGTTGCTTGTGTCTCCTTGTACCTTCTTTTTGCTTGCATCTTCGCTTGCTAAAAGTTTATGGATCTTCATCCACTTGCTAATCTCTTTAAGAGATCTAATTATGATGAACCTATTGCTAGTGAGTTAAGTGCATTAGATTATCTTTATGAGGTTTTGCTTGAAATTTGTGAATCTAAAAATTGTGATGGAGTACTTTATGAAGCAATTCATGATAGATCTTTGAATAAAAAGCATGATTGCAATGATTTTACTATAAATTCTCTTGATGTCAATTGTGCTAATAATATGCAAAACCCTAAGCTTGGGGATGCTAGTTTTACCATGTCTACTACTTGTTGCAATGATCATGATTGGGTGATTCTTCTTACAATCTTGAAAATTTATTTGAGCCCCTTCATGAATATGAGATTGATGGTAGTGTTTACAATATTATTGAAAGTGGGTTTGGAAGAGTGTCAACTTTAGATCCCATATATTTGGATTTTGATCAATCTTATGAATTTTTTGATAAAAGTGGGCTTGGAGAGGTCATGACTTTAGTTAATGTTAATCCCACTATTTTGGAAGAGTGTCAACTTTGCATGCATGTGGATCGTGTTGAGAATATGTTTTGTGATAGCTATATTGTTGAATTTGCTTATGATCCTACATGTAACTATTATGAGAGAGGAAAATATGGTCGTAGAAATTTTGATCTTACTAAATTACCTCTCGTCATGTTGAGATTGCTGTCGTCTCTTTCTTCTTCCTTGCATATGCTAGTTTTTGCTTGCCTTGCAAATTTGTTTGATTATAATATTCCTATGCATAGGAAGTATGTTATACTTGGATGTGGTTGTCACATGGTTTATGATACTCTCTTTATGCTTCAATTCTTGTCTTTCATGTGAGCATCATTGAAATCTCAATGCCTAGCTAGGGGCGTTAAACGATAGCGCTTGTTGGGAGGCAACCCAATTTTATTTTGTGTTTTTGTTTTTGGTTCTGTTTCGGAATAAATAATCCATCTAGCCTCTGTTTAGATGTGGTTTTATCTTTTAATTAGTGTTTGTGCCAAGTTGGACCTGTTGGATCTTCTTGGATGATAGTTATTTGATCTTGCTGTAATTTCCAGAATCTTTGTGCTCAGTGCCCGAATTGTTAAAAATCACCAGAACGTGATAAATTACTGATTCCAATTTCTTCTGATCAATAAACAAATTTTCCAGGTCTTCTAATTTTGGTAGATTTTTTTGGGTTTCAAAGTTTGCGTTAGTTACAGATTACTACAGACTGCTCTGTTTTTGACAGATTCTGTTTTGCGTGTGTTGTTTGCTTATTTTGATGAATCTATGGTTAGTAAAATAGTTTACAATCCATAGAAAAGTTGGAATACAGTAGGTTTAACACCAATATTAATAAATAATGAGTTCATTACAGTACCTTAAAGTAGTCTTTTGTTTTCTTTCTCTAGCGGAGCTCACGAGATTTCTATTGAGTTTTGTGTTGTGAAGTTTTCAAGTTTTGGGTGAATTCTTTTGATGGATTATGGAACAAGGAGTGTAAAGAGCCTAAGCTTGGGGATGCCCATGGCACCCCCAAGATAGTCCAAGGACACCAAAAAGTCAAAGCTTGGGGATGCCCCGGAAGGCCCTCTTTCGTCCACTTCCATCGGTAATTTACTTGGAGCTATATTTTTATTCACCAACATGATATTTGTTTTGCTTGGAGCGTCTTGTATTATTTGAGTCTTTGCTTGTTAGTTTACCACAATCATCCTTTCTGTACACACCTTTTGAGAAAGCCATACATGATTTGGAATTTGATAGAATACTCTATGTGCTTCACTTATATCTTTTGAGCTTGATAGTTTGCTCATAGTGCTTCACTTATATCTTTTTGAGCGTGATGCTCTAGTGCTTCACTTAGATCTTTTAGGGCACGGTGTTTGATTTGTTTTAAAGAAACTTGATCTCTCATGCTTCACTTAGATTTTTTTGAGAGTCGTTAATAGCATGGTAATTTGCTTAATGTTAATATACTTGGTGTTCAAGATATGTGAAACTTTCTTTTGAGTGCGTTGAATACTAAGATAAGTATGATGGTTGATAATTGTTTTGAGATATGGAGGTAATAATATCAAAGTCATGCTAGTTGGGTAGTTGTGAATTTGAAAAATGCTTGTGTTGAAGTTGGTAAATCCCGTAGCATGCACGTATGGTTAAAGTTGTGTAACAAATTTGAAGCATGAAGTGTACCTGGCTTGTGCATCCTTATGAGTGGCGGTCGGGGACGAGCGATGGTCTTTTCCTGCCAATCTATCCCCCTAGGAGCATGCGCGTAGTACTTGATTTTTGATGACTTCTAAATTTTTGCAATAAGTATATGAGTTCTTTTTGACTAATGTTGAGTCCATGGATTATACGCACTTTTACCTTTCCGCCATTGCTAGCCTCTTCGGTACCGTGCATTGCCCTTTCTCACATTGAGAGTTGGCGCAAACTTCGCCGGTGCATCCAAACTCCGTGATACGATATGCTCTATCACACATAAACCTCCCTATATCTTCCTCAAAACAGCCACCATACCTACCTATTATGGCATTTCCATAGCCATTCCGAGATATATTGCCATGCAACTTTCCACTGTTCCGTTCATTATTATTATGACATACATTACTTTTGTCATATTGCCATTGCATGATCATGTAGTTGACATCGTATTTGTGGAAAAGCCACCATGCATTATTTTTCATACATGTCACTCTTGATTCATTGCACCATCCCGGTACACCGCCGGAGGCATTCATATAGAGTCATACCTTGTTCTAGTTTCGAGTTGTAATCCTCATGTTGTAATCAATAAAAGTGTAATGATCATCATTATTAGAGCATTGCCCAAATAAAAAAAGAGAAAGGCCAAAATAAAAAAAAGGAAGGACCAAAAAAAAGAAAAGGGCAATGCTACTATCTCTTTTTCCACACTTGTGCTTCAAAGTAGCACCATGTTCTTCATGTAGTGAGTCTCATATTTTGTGCTTCAAAATAGCACATCGTTCTTCATGTAGTGAGTCTCATATATTGTGCTTCAAAGTAGCACCATGTTTTTCATATAGTGAGTCTCATAAGTTGTCTTTTTCATACTAGTGGGAATTTTTCATTATAGAACTTGGCTTGTATATTCCTATGATGGGCTTCCTCAAATGCCCTAGGTCTTCATGAGCAAGCAAGTTGGATGCACACCCACTAGTTTTCTTTTGTTGAGCATTCATAGCTCTAGTGCATCCGTTGCATGGCAATCCCTACTCCTCATGTTGACATCAATTGATGGGCATCTCCATAGCCCGTTGATTATCCTCGTCAATGTGAGACTTTCTCCTTTTTTGTCTTCTCCACACAATCCCCATCATCATATTCTATTCCACCCATAGTGCTATATCCATGGCTCACGCTCATGTATTGCCTGAAGGTTGAAAAAGTTTGAGATTATTTAAGTATGAAACAATTGCTTGGCTTGTCATCGGGGGTATAGAAGTTGGGAACATCTTTGTGTGACGAAAATGAAGCATAGCCTAACTATATGATTTTGTAGGGATGAACTTTATTTGGCCATGTTATTTTCAGATGACATAATTATTTTGATTAGTGTGCTTGAAGTATTATCATTATTATGTCAATACGAAATTTTGTCTTGAATCTTTCGGATCTGAATATTCATATCACAATTAAGAAGATTTACATTGAAATTATGCCAAATTATCACTCTGCATCAAAAATTCTCTTTTTATCATTTACCTACTCGAGGACGAGCAAGAATTAAGCTTGGGGATGCCTGATACGTCTCCAACGTATCTATAATTTTTGATTGCTCCATGCTACTTTATCTATTGTTTTGGACTATAATGGGCTTTATTTTCCACTTTTATATTATTTTTGGGACTAACTATTAACCGGAGGCCCAGCCCAGAATTGTTGTTTTTGCCTATTTCAGTGTTTCGAAGAAACGGAATATCAAACGGAGTCCAAACGGAATGAAACCTTTAGAAACGCGATCTTCTCACCGAACGTGATCCAGGAGACTTGGACCCTGCTCCAAGAAGTGCCAGAGGCGGTCATGAGGGTGGGGGGCGCGCCCTCCCCCCTGGGCGCGCCCCCTGCCTCGTGGGCCCCCTGACGCTCCACCGACGTACTCCTTCCTCCTATATATACCTACGTACCCCCAACAGATAGGGGACGGAGCCAAAAACCTAATTCCACCACCGCAACTTTCTGTATCCGCGAGATCCCATCTTGGGGCCTGTTCCGGAGCTACGCCGGAGGGGGCATCTACCGCGGAGGGCTTCTACATCATCACCATAGCCCCTCCGATGAAGTGTGAGTAGTTTACTTCAGACCTTCGGGTCCATAGTTAGTAGCTAGATGATTTCTTCTCTCTTTTTGGATCTCAATACAATGTTCTCCCCCTCTCTCGTGGAGATCTATTTGATGTAATCTTCTTTTTGCGGTGTGTTTGTTGAGACCGATGAATTGTGGGTTTATGATCCAGCTTATCTATGGAAAATCTTTGATTCTTCTCTGAATTCTTTTATGTATGATTGATTTATCTTTGCAAGTCTCTTCGAATTATCCGTTTGGTTTGGCCAACTAGATTGGTAGTTCTTGCAATGGGAGAAGTGCTTAGCTTTGGGTTCAATCTTGCGGTGACCTTACCCAGTGACAGAAAGGGTTGCAAGGCACGTATTGTATTGTTGCCATCGAGGATAACAAGATGGGGTATTTATCATATTGCATGAATTTATTCCTCTACATCATGTCATCTTGCTTAGGGCGTTACTCCGTTTTTAACTTAATACTCTAGATGCATGCTGGATAGCTGTCGATGAGTGGAGTAATAGTAGTAGATGCAGAATCGTTTCGGTCTACTTGTCATGGACGTGATGCCTATATACATGATCATTGCCTGGATAACCTCATAACTATGCTCAATTCTGTCAATTGCTCAACAGTAATTTGTTCACCCACCGTAGAATACTTATGCTCTTGAGAGAAGCCACTAGTGAAACCTATGGCCCCCGGGTCTATTCTCATCATATCAATCTCCATCACTTTATTTACTTGCTTTTGCTTTTACTTTTTACTTTTCATCTTTATACCAAAAATACCAAAAATATTATCTCTATCAGATCTCACACTCGTAAGAGACCATGAAGGGATTGACAACCCCTAAGCATTGGTTGCGAGTAGCTATCGTTTTGTGCAGGTACGAGGGACTTGCGCGTGGTCTCCTACTGGATTGATACCTTGGTTCTCAAAAACTGAGGGAAATACTTACGCTACTGTGCTGCATCATCCTCTCCTCTTCGGGGAAATCCAATGCAAGCTCGATATGTAGCAATGTCAATTGTGCTAATAATATGCAAAACCCTAAGCTTGGGGATTCTAGTTTTGCTATGTCTATTACTTGTTTCAATGATCTTGATTGGGGTGATTCTTCTTATAACCTTGAAAATTTATTTAAGCCCCATGATGAATATGAGATTGATAATAGTGTTTGCAATAATATTGAAAGTGGGTTTGGAAGAGTGTCAACTTTAGATCCCACATATTTGGAGTATGTTCAATCTTATGATATTTTTGACAAAACTGGGTTCGGAAAGGTCATGACTTTAGTTAATGTTAATCCCACTTTCTTGGAAGAGTGTCAACTTTGCATGCACGTGGATCATGTTGAGAATATGTTTTGTGATAGCTATTTTGTTGAATTTTCCTATGATCCTACATGTAATTATTATGAGAGAGGAAAATATGGTCGTAGAAATTTTTATCTTATTAAATTACCTCTCGTCATGATGAGATAGCTATCGTCTCTTTCTTCTTCCTTGCATAAGCTAGTTTTTGCTTGCCTTGCAAATTTGTTTTCTTATAATATGCCTATGAATAGGAAGTATGTTAGACTTAGCTGTGTTTGTCACGTGTTTCATGATGCTCTCTTTGTGCTTCAATTCTTGTCCTTCATGTGAGCATCATTAAAATTATCAATGCCTAGCTAGGGGCGTTAAATTATAGCGTTTGTTGGGAGGCAACCCAATATTTTTCCTTCCTGTTATTCAATAAATCTTGCATCTACATTCTGTTTAGATGTGTTTTTATCTTTTAATTAGTGTTTGTGCCAAGTAGAACCTATAGGATAAACTATGATGATAGTTGATTTGATTCTGCTGAAAAACAGAAACTTTGCGCTCACGAGAAACAATTCAATAAATCACAGAAACGTGCTTTTGCATTGATTCTTTTTGCTGATGATCAATAATTTTTTTCCAGTACTTCCTATTTTGGTAGGATTTTTAGAGTTCCAGAAAATTGCGTTAGTTACAGATTGCTACAGACTGTTCTGTTTTTGATAGATTCTGTTTTTCGTGTGTTGTTTGCTTATTTTGATGCATCTATGGCTAGTAAAATAGTTTATGAACCATAGAGAACTTGGAATACAGTAGGTTTAACACCAAAATAAATAAAGAATGAGTTCATTACAGTACCTTATTTTGTGGTTTTGTTTTCTTTCACTAACGGAGCTTATAAGATTTCCTGTTGAGTTTTGTGTTGTGAAGTTTTCAAGTTTTGGGTAAAGCTTTTATGGACTATGGAATAAGGAGTGACAAGAACCTAAGCTTGGGGATGCCCATGGCACCCCAAGATATTCAAGGATAGCCAAAAACCTAAGCTTGGGGATGCCCCGGGAAGGCATGCCCTCTTTCATCCTCGTTTATTGGTAACTTTACTTGGAGCTATATTTTTATTCGCCACATGATATGTGTTTTGCTTGGAGCGTCATGTATTATATTAGTCTTTGCTTTTTAGTTTACCACTATCATCCTTGCTGTACACACATTTTGGGAGAAGACTATTTGATTAGAATATGCTAGAATACTCTATGTGCTTCACTTATATCTTTTGAGCTTGATAGTTTTTGCTCTAGTGCTTCACTTATATATTTTAGAGCACGGCGGTGGCTTGATTTTGTAGAAACTGTTAGTCTCTCATGCTTCACTTATATCTTTTTGATAGTCTTTTAGAACAGCATGGTATTTTCTATGGTTATAAAATTGGTCCTAGAATGGTAGGCATCCAAGTTGGGTATAATAAAAACTATCATAGGAAGTGAATTGGATGCTATGATCAATTTGATACTAGATAATTGTTTTGAGATATGGAGTTAGTGATATTAAAGTCATGCTAGTTGGGTGATTATGAATTTAAATAATGCTTGTGTTGAAGTTAGCAAGTCCCGTAGCATGCACGTATGGTTAAAGTTGTGTAACAAATTTGAAACATGAAGTGTACCTGGCTTGTGCATCCTTATGAGTGGCGGTCGGGGACGAGCGATGGTCTTTTCCTACCAAACTATCCCCCTAGGAGCATGCGTGTAGTGCTTGATTTTTGATGACTTCTAAATTTTTGCAATAAGTATATGAGTACTTTTGACTAATGTTGAGTCCATGGATTATATGCACTTTTACCTTTCCACCATTGCTAGCCTCTTCGGTACCGTGCATTGTCCTTTCTCACCTTGAGAGTTGGTGCAAACTTCGCCGGTGCATCCAAACCCCGTGATACGATACGCTCTATCACACATAAACCTACTTATATCTTTCTCAAAACAACCACCATACCTACCTATTATGGCATTTCCATAGCCATTCCGAGATATATTGCCATGCAACTTTCCACCGTTCCGTTTATCATCATCATGACATACATTACTTTTGTCATATTGCCATTGCATGATCATGTAGTTGACATTGTATTTGTGGCAAAGCCACCATGCATTATTTTTCATACATGTCACTCTTGATTCATTGCACCATCCCGGTACACCGCCGGAGGCATTCATATAGAGTCATATCTTGTTCTAGTTTCGAGTTGTAATTCTTATGTTGTAATCAATAGCAGTGTGATGATCATCATTATTAGAGCATTCCCCAAAGAAAAAAAGGCCAAAAGAAAAAAAGAAAGGCCCAAAAAAAAGAAAAAGAAAACAAAGGAAAAAAAGAAAAAGAAAAAAAAGAAAAAAAAGAAATAAATAAAAAGGGCAATGTTACTATCTCTTTTTCCACACTTGTGCTTCAAAGTAGCACCTTGTTCTTCATGTAGTGGGTCTCATATATTGTGCTTCAAAGTAGCACCATGTTTTTCATATAGTGAGTCTCATAAGTTGTCTTTTTCATACTAGTGGGAATTTTTCATTATAGAACTTGGCTTGCATATTCCTACGATGGGCTTCCTGAAATGCCCTAGGTAGGGATGGCAATTTTATCCATGGATCTGGATACCCGCGGATACCCGACCCGGTTGGGCAAGGGTATGGGGCGCATTTCTGCCCATGGATCCATGGATGTGGATACCCGCGAACAGCCGGGTTGGGCATGGTTATAATTTCTGCTCCATGGATATCCAATGGATACCCGAATGACAGGTGGACCCATATGGCAGTCACACTGCAGTACTGGACGTAGTAAACGTCCAACCCAAGTCGCTCGCGGTCACAGAAGGTCAAAAGCCCAGCCCATGTTCCCTAATCCCCTCGCAACCCTACTATCACTAACCTGATATATTAAACCTAATCTAATCGCGTCAACCCCAATCATCCCAAGTCCACTCCCTCCCTCGGTCCCTCCCCAGCGCGGCGGCGCTCTGGGCCTCGCAATCGTCGCCGATTCGCCCCCACCCCCCATCTCCGGCTCGCCCTGGCCGTCCACCCCACACCGGCGACCGGCGGCCAGCATCGGCGACCAGGATTGGCGGCAGACCTCGGTTCTCAGCATCAGCGACCAGCCTCGGCGACCAGCGGTCAGCATCGGCGACTGGCCTCGGCGCCCAGCTTCGGTGACCAGGAAATCGGCGAGCGGCAGAAAGCACGATCCAAGGTTGGTGACCCCCGTTCCGGTCCCTCTCTCCTTCCCCAATCCGCAGCCGGCGACCGATCTCTCCCTGACCAAGCAGTGCGCTATCTTCATCTGAACAGGAGCCAAACTGCAATGGATGGGAGCAAGGGCAACAATGGTGGAAACCATGGGAAGGGCAGGGCGGGACTGTTACCATTCCACGGAGGAGTTTGTGTGGTCGGCAACCGGCAGTGGAGTTGCCGTGCACCGGTGAGCAACAGGGTGTCAACGACAGCACCATCATAACTGAAAAAGGTTATTGCTAGAGTTAATGCAACCCAATGCTCTCCTTGCTTGTGATATATGAGAGATTATATATAAAAACTAGCATAGACTGTGTTCTGATGCATTTTAGAATTTACTTTCTTATTAAATTTTGTTATGAACTAGATTTATTATTAGTATTTCTTCTAGAACTAGAAACAATTCACTGACATCATTGCTAGCTTTATTATCAGAATCTTTGTTATAATTGGAAACAATGTGCTGACCATTACTATGTAGAATTTACATTTCTTATTAAAAGATTCATTAACTAGCTTTATTGTCCTGAAGGAGCGTTATCTATAAAGAATTTTTGCTCTACATAACTTGTACTCATATAATTTGCTCTAATATCCAGTCCAAAACATTGGTGCTAGATTCGCAATTTTTGCATGAGAACTAGATTTATTATTGGTTAATTCAATCAAGTACAAGACCTTTGTGTCATATCATTTCTGCATGTCGAACATGAAACGATGCCCATTGCTACTTGGTCAAACTGAAATTTGATGGCATCTTGCATTCTTTTGTCAGCTCCCGAAAACAGCGTTGCCCCTGCAGCGGGTGTCTCAGGCGTGGCTGGAGCTGTCGTGGTCGCAAGTTCAACTCCACAAGAGGGTACCAGTACAACAGTGGAGCAGCCAAAACTGTCCGGTTCTAGAAGGAAGCGTACATCAGATGTATGGGATGATTTTAAGATAGAACTAATCAATGGGAAATGGCAGGCAATATGCAACTGGTGTCATAAGCCATATGCTGCAGAATCAACCTCTGGTACGTCACACTTAAGGACACATCATAATAATTGTCTGGCTCGGCATGCACCAGTGGGTCCACAACAAAGCAAACTAAAGTTGTCAAAATGTGGGGATGGGACAGTAAATTTGGGGACCTATATTTTTGATCAAGAACTTGCTAGGAAGGAACTTGCATTAATGATATGTGTGCATGAGTACCCTATGTCTATTGTTGATCATGCTGGATTCCGAAAATTTTGTGGTACTTTGCAACCAATGTTCAAGGTGGTGTCTAAAAATACCATTAGGCAGGACATTATAAATATGTTTGGAGTCCAAAAGAATAGCATGGTGAAGTACTTTGCAAAGTTTGAGAACCGAGTAGCCATCACAACGGATTTGTGGACGGCTGGCCATCAAAAGAGGGGCTATATGGCTGTAACTGCACATTATATTGATGCTTCTTGGAACCTAAAGAGCTTCCTAATGAGGTAACCATGTCTCTCTAAATCATTGTTATTCTGAAATAAATGTATTAATTATTGTTACTCTGAACCTAAATATTTCCATATTTTTGTATTGCATAGGTTTGTTTATGTTCCATGTCCACACAATGTTGAAGTTATATGTGAAGCACTACATGCATGTCTTGTTGAGTGGCACCTTGAGAAGAAGATATCCACGGTGACCTTGGACAATTGTACATCAAATGACAAGGCTATGGAAATTCTGCCAGATAAGTTGGACACATCTTCTCTTATGTTGAAAGGAACTTTGTTGCATATGCATTGTGCTGCTCATATATTAAATCTGATTGTAAAAGATGGGTTGGATGTCATAGAAAAAGGGATTGAGAGGGTACGAGATAGTGTTGCATTTTGTTCAGCCACACCTAAAAGACATGAGAAGTTTGAAAAGATGGCACGCCTTTTGAACAATGAATACACATGCAGATTGGCTCTTGATAAAACTAGGTGGAATTCTACCTACATAATGTTAAAGGGTGCGTTGCAATACAAAGATGTTTTTGAAAGACTTTATATCCGTGAAAAGAATTTTACTTGTCCAATTGGACAAGATTGGGTCTTTTCTAAGGAGGTTTGTGATAGGCTGAAAGTGTTCTTTGATGTCACAGAGTTGTTGTCGGGCAGTTCATATGTTACAGCTAGTCTTTTCTTTCCGCAAATATGTGGCATTCGGTTGGCAATTCGTAAATGGGAAACTAGTAAGCATAGTGTCATAAAAACTATGTCTAAGGAAATGAAAGACAAGTTCGAGAAGTATTGGACAGATGTCCATGGTCTTATGGCTATTGCCACCATCCTCGATCCACATTATAAGATGCATATGTTGAAGGCTTCATTTGGGTCATTGTATGGAACTGAACATGCATCCATAGAAGTTGATAAAATAAAGAAGCTAATGTTAGATTTGCTGGCTGAATATCAAGATGCATCTCAGTGTGTTGAAACTTCTGATGTTGGAAGCACCCTAGCTGTTCATAAAGGTGGTGTGGATGAAATTTTGGGTGTATTTGAGCAATACTTGTCTTCACAACCTGTTGCTCCTTCTCAAGTTCGTACAGAACTGGACACGTACTTGGATGAGCCCCTTATCCGTAGAACAGTAGATTTTGACATTATTAATTGGTGGAAAGTTGGAGGTGCCAAGTACCCTACTTTGCAGAAGATTGCTCGTGATATATTACCCATCCCTGTTACATCTGTGGCATCGGAGTCAGTCTTTAGTACTAGTGGGAGGTTACTTAGTGCACATCGCAGTCGGCTTACACCAAGCATAGCTGAAGCTCTTATGTGTATGCAAGCTTGGTCACGAGCGGACATGTTAGGTAATCTTTTTAATTATCAATTTGTATTCTATTTCGTCGTGCTATGCATAATTTTTTTTGCTTCATCTTTGCATTAGGTGATATGAACTTTGCTCTGCAAGCAGTTCAATCTGTTCTTGAGGATGAAGAAGAAGTGATGGTAACTCCTTGTTCACATCTCAATTTATTATGTTGGGGATGTTTTATATGTTTAAATAACAACTGATGTGTGCACAGTGCATTGCTTGTTTAATATATATACTTGTTAATGTGTGGTTGATGGTCAGACTTGATTAGATGTCAGGTTTTTATCCTTCATGGATGTGCATTCAGAAGTAACTTGTTTATTTTAATGCTTTGCTTTTTATGTCAGGATGAAAATGAGTCCATCATTACTGGAGACTAATTTGGAGCCAAGTGTGCTCATGTGGACATGCGGCTGGGTCTCCAATTACTAGTGCATGTACTGTTGGAAGTGCATTGAAATTTTGGAATATGATACGACCTTTATTTATGCAACTTCGGTTGTGATGTAATAAGACTTTAGGACAAGAGTACTACTCTGAGACTATTTGAGTTGCCAATGTGTAGTCTACTTCAGATTATTTTTAATGCAATAAGATTGAAGACAAGTATTTTACTATCAGCCTATTTGAGTTGTCACTGTGTGTTTGGACAATGTTTGAATAATTACTTGCTGCCTGCTTATGCTTGTAGCTTATGTTCTCATTTGTGAACAATGATGAGTTAATTTCATTTTTGGGAAGGCTTTGTGCTGATTTTTCTATGCCCATGGAGCTCCATGGGTATCTGGATATCCAATGGGTTTGGGCATGGGCACAAGTTGCGCCCATGGATACTTTGGTGGATGGGCAGAAGGTAGGAAGATGGGTCATGGTTTGGATTTGGACCAGCTCCACCCGCACCAAACCCGACCCATTCCCATCCCATGCCCTAGGTCTTCGTGAGCAAGCAAGTTGGATGCACACCCACTAGTTTTCTTTTGTTGAGCATTCATTTATAGCTCTAGTGTTGGGGAACGTTGCAGAAAACAAAAATTTTCCTACTCGTTTCACCAAGATCATCTAGGAGTTCATCTAGCAACGAGTGATTAGATGCATCTACATACCTTTGTAGATCGCGAGCGGAAGCGTTCAAAGGAACGGTGATGATGTAGTCGTACTCGACGTGATCCAAATCACCGATGACCAGCGCCGAACGGACGGCACCTCCGCGTTCAACACACGTACGGAACAGCCACGTCTCCTCTTCTTGATCCAGCAAGGGAGGGAGGAGAGGTTGAGGGAGATGGCACCAGCAGCAGCACGACGGCGTGGTGTTGATGGAGCTGCAGTACTCCGGCAGAGCTTCGCTAAGCACTATGGAGGTGGAGGAGGTGTTGGGGAGGGAGAAGGAGGCAACCAAAGGCCGAGGCGTTCAGGTATGAAGTCCCTCCTCTCCCCCACTATATATAGGGGTGCCAAGGGGGGTGGCCGGCCCTAGGAGATCCAATCTCCTAGGGGGTGCGGCGGCCAAGGGGGGTTTCCCTCCCCCCCAAGGCACCTAGGAGGTGCCTTACCCTCCTAGGACTCTTGCCCCCTTAAACCCTAGGCGCATGGGCCTATGTGGGGCTGGTGCCCTTGGCCCATTAGGCCAAGGCGCACCCCCTTACAGCCCATGTGGCCCCCCGGGGCAGGTGGACCCACCCGGTGGACCCCCGGGACCCTTCCGGTGGTCCCGGTACAATACCGATAACCCCGAAACTTGTCCCGATGCCCGAAACAGGACTTCCCATATATAAATCTTTACCTCCGGACCATTCCGGAACTCCTCGTGACGTCCGGGATCTCATCCGGGACTCCGAACAACATTCGGGTTACTGCATATACATATCCCTACAACCCTAGCGTAACCGAACCTTAAGTGTGTAGACCCTACGGGTTCGGGAGACAAGCAGACATGACCGAGACGACTCTCCGGTCAATAACCAACAGCGGGATCTGGATACCCATGTTGGCTCCCACATGCTCCACGATGATCTCATCGGATGAACCACGATGTCGAGGATTCAATCAACCCCGTACGCTATTCCCTTTGTCTATCGATATGTTACTTGCCCGAGATTCGATCGTCGGTATCCCAATACCTCGTTCAATCTCGTTACCGGCAAGTCACTTTACTCGTACCGTAATGCATGATCCCGTGACCAGACACTTGGTCACTCTGAGCTCATTATGATGATGCATTACCGAGTGGGCCCAGTGATACCTCTCCGTCATACGGAGTGACAAATCCCAGTCTTGATCCATGTCACCCAACAGACACTTTCGGAGATACCCGTAGTCTACCTTTATAGTCACCCAGTTACGTTGTGACGTTTGGCATACCCAAAGCACTCCTACGGTATCCGGGAGTTACACGATCTCATGGTCTAAGGAAAAGATACTTTGACATTGCAAAACTCTAGCAAACGAACTATACGATCTTGTGCTATGTTTAGGATTGGGTCTTGTCCATCACATCATTCTCCTAATGATGTGATCTCGTTATCAATGACATCCAGTGTCCATAGTCAGGAAACCATGACTATCTGTTGATCAACGAGCTAGTCAACTAGAGGCTCACTAGGGACATGTTGGTGTCTGTTATTCACACATGTATTACGATTTCCGGATAACACAATTATAGCATGAATAAAGACAATTATCATGAACAAGGAAATATAATAATAATGCTTTTATTATTGCCTCTAGGGCATATTTCCAACAGTCTCCCACTTGCACTAGAGTCAATAATCTAGTTACATTGTGATGAATCGAACACCCATGGAATTCTGGTGTTGATCATGTTTTGCTCTAGGGAGAGGTTTAGTCAACGGATCTGCTACATTCAGGTCCGTATGTACTTTACAAATCTCTATGTCTCCATCTTGAACATTTTCACGAATGGAGTTGAAGCGACGCTTGATGTGCCTTGTCTTCTTGTGAAACCTGGGCTCCTTGGCAAGTGCAATAGCTCCAGTGTTGTCACAGAAGAGCTTGATCGGCCCCGACGCATTGGGTATGACTCCTAGGTCGGTGATGAACTCCTTCACCCATATTGCTTCATGTGCTGCCTCCGAGGCTGCCATGTACTCCGCTTCACATGTAGATCCCGCCACGACGCTTTGCTTGCAACTGCACCAGCTTACTGCCCCACCATTCAAAATATACACGTATCCGGTTTGTGACTTAGAGTCATCCAGATCTGTGTCGAAGCTAGCGTCGACGTAACCCTTTACGACGAGCTCTTCGTCACCTCCATAAACGAGAAACATTTCCTTAGTCCTTTTCAGGTACTTCAGGATATTCTTGACCGCTGTCCAGTGTTCCTTGCCGGGATTACTTTGGTACCTTCCTACCAAACTGACGGCAAGGTTAACATCAGGTCTGGTACACAGCATGGCATACATAATAGAACCTATGGCTGAGGCATAGGGGATGACGCTCATCTCTTCTATATCTTCTGCCGTGGTCGGACATTGAGCTGAGCTCAATTTCACACCTTGTAACACAGGCAAGAACCCTTTCTTGGATTGATCCATATTGAACTTCTTCAATATCTTATCAAGGTATGTGCTTTGTGAAAGACCTATGAGGCGTCTCGATCTATCTCTATAGATTTTGATGCCTAATATATAAGCAGCTTCTCCAAGGTCCTTCATTGAAAAACTTTTATTCAAGTAGGCCTTGATGCTGTCCAAGAGTTCTATATCATTTCCCATCAAAAGTATGTCATCTACATATAATATGAGAAATGCTACAGAGCTCCCACTCACTTTCTTGTAAACGCAGGCTTCTCCATAAGTCTGTGTAAACCCAAACGCTTTGATCATCTCATCAAAGCGAATGTTCCAACTCCGAGATGCTTGCACCAGCCCATAAATCGAGCGTTGGAGCTTGCACACTTTGTCAGCATTCTTAGGATCGACAAAACCTTCCGGCTGCATCATATACAATTCTTCCTTAAGGAAACCATTAAGGAATGCCGTTTTGACGTCCATTTGCCATATTTCGTAATCATAGAATGCGGCAATTGCTAACATGATTCGGACGGACTTCAGCTTCGCTACCGGTGAGAAAGTCTCATCGTAGTCAACCCCTTGAACTTGTCGATAACCCTTAGCGACAAGCCGAGCTTTATAGATGGTCACATTACCATCCGCGTCTGTCTTCTTCTTAAAGATCCATTTATTTTCTATGGCTCGCCGTTCAACGGGCAAGTCAGTCAAAGTCCATACTTCGTTTTCATACATGGATCCTATCTCGGATTTCATGGCTTCTAGCCATTTGTCGGAATCCGGTCCCGCCATCGCTTCTTCATAGTTCGAAGGTTCACCGTTGTCTAACAACATGATTTCCAAGACAGGGTTGCCGTACCACTCTGGTGCGGAACGTGTCCTTGTGGACCTTCGAATTTCAGTAGGAGCTTGATCAGAAGTATCTTGATCATTATCATTAACTTCCTCTCTAGTCGGTGCTGGCACCTCAGGAACATTTTCTTGAGTTGCGCCATTTTCCGGTTCAAGAGGCAATACTTCATCAAGCTCTACTTTCCTCCCACTTACTTCTTTCGAGAGAAACTCTTTCTCCAGAAAGGACCCATTCTTGGCAACAAAGATCTTGCCTTCGGATCTGAGGTAGAAGGTGTACCCAATAGTTTCTTTTGGGTACCCTATGAAGACGCATTTTTCCGATTTGGGTTCGAGCTTTTCAGGTTGAAGTTTCTTGACATAAGCATCGCATCCCCAAACTTTTAGAAACGACAGCTTAGGTTTCTTCCCAAACCATAATTCATACGGTGTCGTCTCAACGGATTTCGACGGAGCCCTATTTAAAGTGAATGCGGCAGTCTCTAAAGCATAGCCCCAAAAAGAAAGCGGTAAATCGGTAAGAGACATCATAGATCGCACCATATCTAACAGAGTGCGATTACGACGTTCGGACACACCATTACGCTGAGGTGTTCCAGGCGGCGTGAGTTGTGAAACTATTCCACATTTTCTTAAGTGTGTGCCAAACTCGTGACTCAAGTATTCTCCTCCACGATCTGATCGCAGAAACTTGATTTTCCTGTCACGTTGATTTTCAACCTCACTCTGAAATTCCTTGAACTTTTCAAAGGTTTCAGACTTGTGTTTCATTAAGTAGATATACCCATACCTACTTAAATCATCAGTGAGGGTGAGAACATAACGATAGCCACCGCGAGCCTCAACACTCATTGGACCGCACACATCGGTATGTATGATTTCCAATAAGTCGGTTGCTCGCTCCATTGTTCCTGAGAACGGAGTCTTGGTCATTTTACCCATAAGGCATGGTTCGCACGTGTCAAATGATTCATAATCAAGAGACTCTAAAAGTCCATCAGCATGGAGCTTCTTCATGCGTTTGACACCTATGTGACCAAGGCGGCAGTGCCACAAGTATGTGGGACTATCATTATCAACTTTACTTCTTTTGGTACTCACATTATGAACATGTGTAGCATCACGTTCGAGATTCATAAAGAATAAACCATTCACCATAGGAGCATGACCATAAAACATATCTCTCATAAAAATGGAACAACCATTATTCTCAGATTTAAAAGAGTAGCCATCTCGAATTAAACGAGATCCCGATACAATGTTCATGCTCAAAGCTGGCACTAAATAACAATTATTAAGGTTTAAAACTAATCCCGAAGGGAGATGCAGAGGTAGCGTGCCGACGGCGATCACATTGACCTTGGAACCATTCCCGACGCGCATCGTCACCTCGTCCTTTGCCAGTTTCCGCTTATTCCGCAGCCCCTGCTTTGAGTTACAAATGTGAGCAACTGCACCGGTATCAAATACCCAGGAGCCACTACGGGCACTAGTAAGGTACACATCAATTACATGTATATCACATATACCTTTGGTTTTGCCGGCCTTCTTATCCGCTAAGTACTTAGGGCAGTTCCGCTTCCAGTGACCGCTTCCCTTGCAATAAAAGCACTCAGTCTCGGGCTTGGGTCCATTCTTTGGCTTCTTCCCGGCAGCTTGCTTGCCGGGCGCGGCAACCTCCTTGCCGTCCTTCTTGAAGTTCTTTTTACCCTTGCCTTTCTTGAACTTAGTGGTTTTATTGATCATCAACACTTGATGTTCCTTCCTGACTTCTACCTCCGCTGATTTCAGCATAGCAAATACTTCAGGAATGGTCTTTTCCATCCCCTGCATATTGAAGTTCATCACAAAGCTCTTGTAGCTTGGTGGAAGCGACTGGAGGATTCTGTCAATGACCGCATCATCCGGGAGATTAACTCCCAGCTGAGTCAAGCGGTTATGCAACCCAGACATAGTGAGTATGTGCTCACTGACAGAACTGTTTTCCTCCATCTTACAGCTGAAGAATTTGTCGGAGACTTCATATCTCTCGACCCGGGCATGAGCTTGGAAAACCATTTTCAGCTCTTCGAACATCTCATATGCTCCATGTCTCTCAAAACGCTTTTGGAGCCCCGGCTCTAGGCTGTAAAGCATGCCGCACTGAACGAGGGAGTAGTCATCGAAACGTGCCTGCCAAGCGTTCATAACGTCTTGTTCCGCAGGGAGAACGGGTGCGTCACCAAGCGGTGCTTGTAGGACATAATCTTTCTTGGCAGCTATGAGGATGATCCTCAGGTTCCGGACCCAGTCCGTATAGTTGCTGCCATCGTCTTTCAGCTTAGTTTTCTCTAGGAACGCGTTGAAGTTGAGGACTACGTTGGCCATTTGATCTACAAGACATATTGCAAAGATTTTAGACTAAGTTCATGATAATTAAGTTCAACTAATCAAATTATTAGTGAACTCCCACTTAGATTAGACATCCCTCTAGTCATCTAAGTATTACATGATCCGAGTTAAACTAGACCGTGTCCGATCATCACGTGAGACGGACTAGTCAACATCGGTGAACATCTTCATGTTGATCGTATCTTCTATACGACTCATGCTCGACCTTTCGGTCTTCTGTGTTCCGAGGCCATGTCTGTACATGCTAGGCTCGTCAAGTCAACCTAAGTGTTTGCATGTGTAAATCTGTCTTACACCCGTTGTATGTGAACGTCTGAATAAAACACCCGATCATCACGTGGTGTTTTGAAACAGCGAACTGTCGCAACGGTGCACAGTTAGGGGGAACACTTCTTGAATTTATTGTGAGGGATCATCTTATTTACTACCGTCGTTCTAAGTAAACAAGATGCAAAACATGATAAACATCACATGCAATCAAATAATAAACGTGACATGATATGGCCATTTCACATAGCTCCTTTGATCTCCATCTTGGGGCTCCGTGATCATCTTGTCACCGGCTTGACACCATGATCTCCATCATCATGATCTCCATCATCGTGTCTCCATGAAGTTGCTCGCCAACTATTACTTCTACTACTATGGCTAACGCGTTTAGCAATAAAGTAAAGTAATTTACATGGCGTTTCTCGATGACACGCAGGTCATTAAAAGAATAAAGACAACTCCTATGGCTCCTGCCGGTTGTCATACTCATCGACATGCAAGTCGTGAATCCTATTACAATAGCATGAACATCTCATACATCACATATAGATCATTCATCATTCATCACAACTTTGGCCATATCATATCACAAACCACTTGCTGCAAAAACAAGTTAGACGTCCTCTAATTGTTGTTGCAAGTTTTACGTGGCTGAATTAGGGTTCTAGCAAGAACGTTTTCTTACCTACGTTAAAGCCACAACGTGATTTGTCAACTTCTATTTACCCTTCATAAGGACCCTGTTCATCGATTCCGCTCCAACTAAAGTGGGAGAGACAGACACCCGCCAGCCACCTTATGCAACTAGTGCATGTTAGTCGGTGGAACCGGTCTCACGTAAGCGTACGTGTAAGGTTGGTCCGGGCCGCTTCATCCCACAATACCGCTGAAGCAAGAAAGGACTAGTAACGGCAAGAAAGTTGACAAATCTACGCCCACAACAAATTGTGTTCTACTCGCGCAAGAAGAACTACGCATAGACCTAGCTCATGATGCCACTGTTGGGGAACGTTGCAGAAAACAAAAATTTTCCTACTCGTTTCACCAAGATCATCTAGGAGTTCATCTAGCAACGAGTGATTAGATGCATCTACATACCTTTGTAGATCGCGAGCGGAAGCGTTCAAAGAACGGTGATGATGTAGTCGTACTCGACGTGATCCAAATCACCGATGACCAGCGCCGAACGGACGGCACCTCCGCGTTCAACACACGTACGGAACAGCCACGTCTCCTCTTCTTGATCCAGCAAGGGAGGGAGGAGAGGTTGAGGGAGATGGCACCAGCAGCAGCACGACGGCGTGGTGTTGATGGAGCTGCAGTACTCCGGCAGAGCTTCGCTAAGCACTATGGAGGTGGAGGAGGTGTTGGGGAGGGAGAAGGAGGCAACCAAAGGCCGAGGCGTTCAGGTATGAAGTCCCTCCTCTCCCCCACTATATATAGGGGTGCCAAGGGGGGTGGCCGGCCCTAGGAGATCCAATCTCCTAGGGGGTGCGGCGGCCAAGGGGGGTTTCCCTCCCCCCCAAGGCACCTAGGAGGTGCCTTACCCTCCTAGGACTCTTGCCCCCTTGAACCCTAGGCGCATGGGCCTATGTGGGGCTGGTGCCCTTGGCCCATTAGGCCAAGGCGCACCCCCTTGCAGCCCATGTGGCCCCCCGGGGCAGGTGGACCCACCCGGTGGACCCCCGGGACCCTTCCGGTGGTCCCGGTACAATACCGATAACCCCGAAACTTGTCCCGATGCCCGAAACAGGACTTCCCATATATAAATCTTTACCTCCGGACCATTCCGGAACTCCTCGTGACGTCCGAGATCTCATCCGGGACTCCGAACAACATTCGGGTTACTGCATATACATATCCCTACAACCCTAGCGTAACCGAACCTTAAGTGTGTAGACCCTACGGGTTCGGGAGACAAGCAGACATGACCGAGACGACTCTCCGGTCAATAACCAACAGCGGGATCTGGATACCCATGTTGGCTCCCACATGCTCCACGATGATCTCATCGGATGAACCACGATGTCGAGGATTCTATCAACCCCGTACGCTATTCCCTTTGTCTATCGATATGTTACTTGCCCGAGATTCGATCGTCGGTATCCCAATACCTCGTTCAATCTCGTTACCGGCAAGTCACTTTACTCGTACCGTAATGCATGATCCCGTGACCAGACACTTGGTCACTCTGAGCTCATTATGATGATGCATTACCGAGTGGGCCCAGTGATACCTCTCCGTCATACGGAGTGACAAATCCCAGTCTTGATCCATGTCACCCAACAGACACTTTCGGAGATACCCGTAGTCTACCTTTATAGTCACCCAGTTACGTTGTGACGTTTGGCATACCCAAAGCACTCCTACAGTATCCGGGAGTTACACGATCTCATGGTCTAAGGAAAAGATACTTTGACATTGCAAAACTCTAGCAAACGAACTATACGATCTTGTGCTATGTTTAGGATTGGGTCTCGTCCATCACATCATTCTCCCAATGATGTGATCTCGTTATCAATGACATCCAGTGTCCATAGTCAGGAAACCATGACTATCTGTTGATCAACGAGCTAGTCAACTAGAGGCTCACTAGGGACATGTTGGTGTCTGTTATTCACACATGCATTACGATTTCCGGATAACACAATTATAGCATGAATAAAGACAATTATCATGAACAAGGAAATATAATAATAATGCTTTTATTATTGCCTCTAGGGCATATTTCCAACATCTAGTGCATCCGTTCCATCATTGCATGGCAATCCCTACTCCTCATGTTGACATCAATTAATGGGCATCTCCATAGCCCGTTGATTATCCTCGTCTATGTGATACTTTCTCCTTTTTTTGTCTTCTCCACACAATCCCCATCATCATATTCTATTTCACCCATAGTGCTATATCCATGGCTCACGCTCATGTATTGCGTGAAGGTGAAAAAGTTTGAGATTATTTAAGTATGAAACAATTGCTTGGCTTGTCATCGGGGGTATAGAAGTTGGGAACATCTTTGTGTGATGAAAGGAAGCATAGCCTAACTATATGATTTTGTAGGGATGAACTTTCTTTTGCCATGTTATTTTGAGAAGACATGATTACTTTGATTAGTATGCTTGAAGTGTTACTATTTCTTTTATCAATATGAACTTTTATTTTGAATCATTTGGATCTGAACATTCATGCCACAATAAAGAAAATTACATTGAGAATTATGCTAGGTAGCATTCCACATCAAAAATTCTTTTTTTATCATTTACCTACTCGAGGACGAGCAGGAATTAGTCTTGGGGATGCTTGATACGTCTCCAACGTATCTATAATTTTTGATTGTTCCATGCTATTATATTACCCCTTTTGGATGTTTATGGGCTTTATTTTACACATTTATATCATTTTTGGGACTAACCTACTAACCGGAGGCCCAGCCCGTATTGCTGTTTTTTTGCCTATTTGAGTATTTCGAAGAAAAGGAATATCAAACGGAGTCCAAACGGAATGAAACCTTCGGGAGCGTGATTTTTGGAACGAACGTGATCCAGAGGACTTGGAGTGCAAGTCAAGAAGCAGCCGAGGACTCCATGAGATAGGAGGGCGCGCCCCCCTATAAGGCGTGACCCCTGTCTCATGGGCCCCTCAGGCGTCCACCGACGTACCTCTTCCTCCTATATAAGCCTACGTACCCTAAAAACATCCAGGGAGCACCCGAAACACAATTTCCACCACAGTAACCTTCTATATACGCGAGATCCCATCTTGGAGCCTTCGCCGGTGTTCTGCCAGAGGGGGAATCAACCACGGAGGGCTTCTACGTCAACACCATAGCCCCTCCGATGAGTTGTGAGTAGTTTACCATAGATCTAAGGGTCCATATTATTAGCTAGATGGCTTCTTCTCTCTTTTTGGATCTCAATACAATGTTCTCCCCCTCTCTTGTGGACATCTATTTGATGTAATCTCTTTTTGCGGTGTGTTTGTCGAGATCCAGTGAATTGTGGGTTTATGATCAAGTTTATCTATGAATAATATTTGAATCTTCTCTGAATTCTTTTATGTATGATTGAGTTATCTTTGCAAGTCTTTTCGATATATCAGTTTGGTTTGGCCTACTAGATTGATCTTTCTTGCCATGGGAGAAGTGCTTAGCTTTGGGTTCAATCTTGCGGTGTCCTTACCCAGTGACAGAAAGGGTTGCAACGCATGTATTGTATTGTTGCCATCGAGGATAACAAGATGGGGTTTATATCATATTGCTTGAGTTTATACCTCTACATCATGTCATCTTGCTTAATGTGTTACTCTGTTCTTATGAACTTAATACTCTAGATGCAGGCAGGAGTCGATCGATGTGTGGAGTAATAGTAGTAGATGCAGGCAGGAGTCGGTCTACTTGTTGCGGATGTGATGACTATATACATGATCATGCCTAGATAATCTCATAATTATTCGCTTTTCTATCAATTGCTCGACAGTAATTTGTTCACCCACCGTAATACTTATGCTATCTTGGGAGAAGCCTCTAGTGAAACCTATGGCCCCCGGGTCTATCTCTTATCATATTTGCTTCCAATCTACTTTTATTTGCATCTTTACTTTTTGCATCTATATTATAAAATTCAAAAATATATTTATCTTATCATACCATCTCTATCAGATCTCACTTTTGCAAGTGGCCGTGAAGGGATTGACAACCCCTTAATTGCGTTGGTTGCGAGTTCTTGGTTTGTTTGTGTAGGTGCATGTGACTTATGAGGAGCCTCCTACTCGATTGATACCTTGGTTCTCAAAAACTGAGGGAAATACTTACGCTACTATTGCTGCATCACCCTTTACTCTTCAAGGAAAACCAACGCAAGCTCAAGACATAGCAGGTACACGGGAATTTCATCTAGTCACTTCCATCATGCTGGCTTAATTCATGTTTGGTACTTTGATAATTTAATATGTGGGTGGACCGGTGCTTAGGTGTTGTTCTTACTTGAAAAAACATCCTACTTATGATTAACCCTCTCGCAAGCATCCACAACTACGAGAAAAGTATTAACAATAAATTCTAACCATACCATTAAACTTTTGGATCCAATCGGTCCCTTACGAAATAGCGCATAAACTAGGGTTTAAGCTTCTGTCACTCTCGCAACCCACCATCAAATAACTACTCCACAATGCATTTTCTTAGGCCCAAATATGGTGAAGTGTCATGTAGTCGATGTTCACATGACACCACTAAGAGAATGACAACATACATATCATCAAAATATCGAACACATATCAAGTTCACATGATTACTTGCAACATGATTTCTCTTGTGACCTCAAGAACGAAAGTAACTACTCACAAATGATAAACATGCTCAAGATCAGAGGAGTATTAAATAGCATAATGTATCTGAACAAATAATCTTCCACCAAATAAACCATATAGTAATCAACTACCAGATGTAACCAACGCTACTAGTCACCCACAAGCACCAATCTATAGTTTTGATACAAAGATTGAACACAAGAGATGAACTAGGGTTTAGAGGAGTTGGTGCTATGAAGATGTTGATGAAGATAGCCCTCCCCAAGATGGGAGACTTGTTGGTGATGATGATGACGATGATTTCCCCCTCCGGGAGGGAAGTTCGCCCAGCGGAA
Source organism: Triticum aestivum (assembly GCF_018294505.1). Classification (NCBI taxonomy): domain Eukaryota; kingdom Viridiplantae; phylum Streptophyta; class Magnoliopsida; order Poales; family Poaceae; genus Triticum; species Triticum aestivum. The sequence goes on from NC_057804.1 coordinate 671,727,513, forward strand.
TTGCACCGCCGGAGGGTAAAAGTACTCCTGCCCAAGTTCCGCCTCGAGGCGGTGGAGCTTCGTCCCGAATGTCCTCCTCTGCTTTTTTTATAGGTCAAACTGACTTATATACCAGAAGATGGGCACCGGAGGTTGGCCGAGGAGGGCAGCACCCACCAGGGTGCGCCTGGGCCTCCTGGCGCGCCTAGGTTGGTTGTGCCCACCTGGTGGCCCCACCTCTGGTACTTATTTGCTCCAATATTTATTAAATATTACATAGAACTTCCACGGGAAGTTTCAGCTCATTTGGAGTTGTGCAGAATAGGTAGCTTAACGTAGCTTTTTCAGGTCCAGATTTCCAGCTGCCGGAATTCTCCCCCTTGGTGCATACCTTGCATATTATGAGAGGAAAGGCATTAGAATTACTCCAAAAAGCATTATTATACAATAAAACAACATAAATAAGAGTAGAAAAACATGATGCAAAATGGTTGTATCAACTCCCCCAAGCTTAGACCTCGCTTGTCCTCAAGCGAAAACCGAAATCGAAAAACATGTCCACATGCTTAGAGAGGGAGGTGTCGATAAAAACAAAAATACGGACATAGCAGCATCAGGTGACTTATTATAACAACAACAAACTTTAATATAGAACTCTTATCATAGAACTTCTATGATAGACTTCTCATGAACAAGTGACAATTAATCACAACATCGAAGTATAAAGCATAAACCCTATTGGAAACTAACAAACTATGTTCTTAGTCAACTTTGCAACTACAATTCATCATATTTTCAGGAAGGGTCACGTATCAGAGCCTTTAGGAAAGTCCACATACTCCACCATCATTTAGTCTTCTATGATTGCTAACACTCACCGCGTACACATGAGCAAAACATTTCAGCCGGACACAAAGAAAGATTGGGGCTTATAGTTTCGCCTCCCAACACACTCACCTCAAGGGTGATGTCAACAGTAATAACTTATGCCACCCATATTCAACTGGACATATGCGCCTAGATCTTTCCTCACCACATGATGCTTGCCAAGGAGAAAAATAAAAGGAATAGAGAGAAAAACTTTGACTCTTGCATGAAAGTAAATACATGAAAGTAAAAGATAGGCCCTTCGCAGAGGGAAGTAGAGGTTTCCATGCGCTTTTGTTTGTATGCTCAACCCCTTAGTGCAAGAGAACGTCACATTATATTGCCCCTTGTGATGGCAACCTTTATTATGAAGTCTGTCACTTTTATTCTTCACCATCACAAGTTTGTACAATGCTCAATTTTCCCTTACACTAAATGATCTCACATTTTTATAAGCAATTTTTATTGCCCTTTTTGCACAGATGACAACTTACTTGAAGGATCTTACTCAATCCATAGGTAGGCATGGTGGACTCTCAAACAAGATAGGGTTTAAGGGTTTTGGATGCACAAGTAGTATATCTACTTAGTGCAGAGTTTTTGGCTAGCAAAGATTGTGGCAAGCACCACATGTTGAAGGATCTATGACAATATAACTTCTATGTGAATACAAACAAACATAAATCATTAAGTTGTCTTCCTTGTCCAACATCAACAATTTTGCATATAATATTTTGATGGGTGCTCACAATCATAAAAGATTTCCATGATAGTATATTTATATGTGAATATTCTCTTCCCTTATTAATTCTTTCATGAGTTGCATCATTGACCAATGCTATGTTTGTCAATCTACAATAAAGTTTTCTACTTATACTTTTCCCTGTGTAATGTCATCACTTACCATAAGATTAGCATATGCTCTTTTTCTTTTATTTTCTTACTTTTTATTGAAACAAGAAAAGTAAAGAAGGCAAAACTCAAACTATACTTTATTATATCTCGCACACGATTACAAGGATTGATCACTAAGCAAACTAACAAAAAGAAAGGATCGAACTAAACTTTTATTCATCTAATAGCAAAAGATAACCATGGATCTAACTAAGAAAGTAAAGGAAAAAGGTAGTGGAGATGATACGATACCGGGGCACCTCCCCCAAGCTTGGGGAAAGCCAAGGGGAGTGCCCATACCCAATACTCAGTTTTCTTTTGGTGGTGATGGAGAAGATGGTGGTGATGAAGTAGAAGGTTTCTTGTCCTCGGGTTTCCACGACAGAGGCTCGTCATCATAAGAGGAGGAGTGAGTCTCCCAGATCCTGCAACTGGCAGCCAAACTCATACCTTTAAACCTTGCCTCATATTCAAAGACTTGGCTTTGAAGGTCGTGGATTTGGCTATGGAGGAAGTTGATTTGCTCATTGAGGGAGAAGATGATGTCCTTTATGGGCTTGCCATCCACCTTGAGATCACGTGTATAGTCTGCGATCATGAGGTGATTGGCATTGAGTCCACACTCCACTATCCCCTTGCACTTGAAGATGTACTGCTCCATAGCTCCAAGCCTGGCCTCCACGGATCCAGTCCCCTTGGGTCCTTACACATCGCGGATGTGCAGTACCCCATCGCGCATCTGAATAGATTGAGGGTGATGCATCACCTCCCACAGATATGGGTTGAAGACGTTGTCGAAGAACTTGTTCTTGGAGGAGCTTGAAGCGGCCATGGTGGATTGGATGTGATAGAAAATAGCAAGAAAAGAAAACAAGAGATTTCGCCGCAATACAGAGGTTAACAGGTACAGGAGGTATATATAGATTTTTTATCTTGAGGAACAAGCAGAACTGAAGAAGAACGGAGTCCGGAAAGTACCCGAGGTGGGCACAACCCACCTGGGCGCACCAGGCATGCCTGGCGCGCCCTGGTGTATTGTGCTCACCAGGGTCACTTTCCTAGAAGTTTCTTATTTTCCTAATTTTCTAAATATTGCAAAACTGACAAAAAATATTTTTGCGGATTTTTCAGAGTCCGTTTACTTACCGTATCACGTACCTCCCTTTTTTCATTATTCTAGTGTGTTCCGGAAGGTTTCCTTTATGTGTTCTTCCAGTGACAAAGTTTGGATAACATTTCCTTCAACATTAATGGGCGTACCTAATATATATTGTTTTATTTGTTGCCCATTGACAACCTTCTGGTTAGTCCCTTCGGCATTATTTATTTTGATAGCTACGGATCTATAGACCTCCTCGATGACATAGGGCCCTTCCCATTTGGAGAGGAGTTTTCCTGCAAAGAATCTGAAATGAGAGTTGTACAAAAGAACATATTCTCCGACTTTTAAGTCACGCTTTTGGATTCTTTTGTGATGCCTTCTTTTAACCTTTTCTTTAACCTAGCATTTTCATAATCCCGGGTTCTCCATTCATCTAATGAGATAATATCAAATAACCTCTTTTCCCCAGCAAGTTTGAAATCATAATTGAGTTCTTTTATTGCCCAAAATACTTTGTGTTGTAAATCAAGAGGCAAATGACAAGCTTTTCCATAAACCCTTTTATATGGAGACATACCCATAGGATTTTTATATGTTGTTTTATAGGCCCAAAGTGCATCATCTAATTTCTTAGACCAATTCTTCCGGGACCTATTGACAGTCTTTTGCAAGATTAGTTTTATTTCTCTATTGCTAAGTTCAACTTGACCACTAGACTGATGATGATAAGGTGATACAATTCTATGGTTAACATCATACTTAGCAAGCATTTTACGGAAAGCACCATGAATAAAGTGTGAACCACCATCAGTCATTAAATATCTAGGGACTCCAAACCTTGGGAAAATAACTTCCTTAAGCATTTTAATAGAGGTGTTGTGATCAGCACTATTGGTTGGAATAGCTTCTACCCACTTAGTAACATAATCAACATCAACCAAAATATGTGTAAATCCATTAGATGAAGGAAAAGGTCCCATGAAATCAAATCCACAAACACCAAATGGTTCAACAATAAGTGAATAATTAATAGGCATTTCTTGACGCTTACTGATATTACCTATTCTTTGACATTCATCCCAAGATGAGACGAACTTGCGGGCATCTTTGAAGAGAGTAGGCCAATAAAAACCAAATTGCAATTCCTTATGAGCGGTTCTGTCTCCCGTGTGATGTTCTCCATAAGCTTCAGAGTGACATTTTCGTGGGATTTGTTCCTGTTCATGCTTAGGTACACAACGTCTAATAATACCATCTACTCCTTCTTTATAAAGATGTGGGTCATCCCGAAAGTAATGTCTTAAATCATAGAAGAATTTTTTCTTTTGTTGGTATGTGAAGCTAGGTGGTATGTATTTAGTAACAATATAATTAGCATAGTCAGCATACCAAGGTGTACTATGAGAAACATTTATTGCAGCTAGTTGTTCATCAGGGTAGCTATCATTCATAGGTTATGGGTCATCAAGAATATTTTCAAGCCTAGACAAGTTATCAGCTATGGGGTTCTCTGCTCCTTTCCTATCAGTGATATGCAAATCAAATTCTTGTAGCAGAAGAACCCACCTAATGAGTCTAGGTTTAGCATCTTTCTTTTCCATAAGATATTTTATAGTAGCACGATAGGTGTGAACAATTACTTTAAAATTAACAATGTAAGATCTGAATTTATCACAAGCAGACATCACTGCTAAGAATTCTTTTTCAGTAGTAGCATAGTTTCGTTGAGCATTGTCTAGAGTTTTTTTAGAATAATGAATAACATTCAGTTTTTTATCAACTCTTTGTCCTAGAACAGCACCAACAACATAATTACTAGCATCACACATAATCTCAAAAGGTAAGTTCCAATCAGGTGGTTGAACAACAGGTGCAGTAATTAAGGCTTTCTTTAGTGTTTTAAAGGCTTCCATACAATCATCATCCAACAAAAAGGGAATATCCTTTTGCAAAAGATTCGTAAGAGGCCTAGAAATTTTAGAAAAGTCTTTGATAAATCTCCTATAGAAACCAGCATGACCAAGGAAACTACGAATACCTTTGATATCTTTAGGACATGGCATTTTCTCAATTGCATCAACCTTGGCTTTGTCCACCTCAATGCCTCTTTTAGAAATGTTATGGCCCAAAACAATACATTCGTTAACCATAAAGTGGCACTTCTCCCAATTCAAGATGAGATTTGTTTGTTCACATCTCTGCAAGACTCGATCAAGATTGCTTAAACAATCATCAAAAGACTTCCCATAAATAGAAAAGTCATCCATGAAAACCTCAACAATCTTTTCACAAAAGTCAGAGAATATAAGAATCATACATGTTTGAAAGGTAGCAGGTGAATTACATAAACCAAAAGGCATACTTCTATAAGCAAATGTTCCAAAAGGACAAGTAAAAGCGGTCTTTTCTTGATCAGATTATAAAAAAGGTATTTGTGAAAAGCCAGAGTATCCATCAAGGAAACAAAAATGTGTGTGATTGGATAATCTTTCTAACATTTGATTGATAAAAGTCAGAGGGTAATGATCTTTTCTAGTAGCTTTATTTAATTTTCTATAATGAATTACCATCATATAGCCTGTGACAATTCTTTGTGGAATAAGCTCATTCTTATCATTAGGAACAACAGTAATACCTCCTTTCTTAGGGACACAATGAACATGACTTACCCATCTACTATCAGCTATAGGATAGATTATACCTGCTTCCAGAAGTTTCAATATTTCCGTTCTTACCACTTCTTTCATCTTCGGATTTAACCGACGTTGGTGATCAACAACAGGTTTAGCATCAGGTTCCATATTAATCTTGTGCTAACATAGAGTAGGACTAATGCCCTTAATATCATCAAGAGTATATCCAATAGCAGCTCTATGCTTCCTTAGAACTTTCAATCATCTTTCTTCTTCATGTTCTGAAAGGTTAGCACTAATAATAACAGGATATATCTTTTTCTCATCAAGATAAGCATATTTCAAAGTGTCTAGCAATTTTTTTAATTCAAACACGGGATCACCTTTAGGTGGACGACGACCTCCTAGAGTTTCAATAGGCAAATTGTGTTTAAGCAGAGGTTGTTGTTCGAAAAAGATTCTATCTATTTCATTTTTTCACACATATGCAAATCATTTTCATGGTCTAGCAAATGTTGTTCCAAAGGATCAGTAGGAGGCACATCAATAGAAGCAAGACCAATAATCTCATCCTTAATAGGCAAATTTTCTTATGCGGTTGTTTACTAAACTTGGAAAAATTAAATTCATGAGATTCATCACCAAAGCTAACACCGATAGTTTGTTTCTCACAATCTATTTTGGCATTGACGGTGTTCAAGAAAGGCCTACCAAAAATAATGGGACAAAAGTCATCTTGTGGGGAGCTAAGAACAAGAAAATCAGTAGGGTATTTTATTTTCCCACATAAGACTTCAACATCTCTAAGAATCCAAATTGGTGATATAGTATCTCTATTGGCAAGTTTAATAGTGACATCTATGCCTTCTATTTCAGGAGGTGCTATTTCATCTTTAATTTCCATAATAAGGAGAAAGGAATAGCACTCACACTAGCACCTAGGTCTCATAACCCATCATAATAGTGATCTCCTATCTTAACTGAGACAAAAGGCATTCCAACAACATGTCTATTTTATCTTTTCCTTCAGGTTTGGAAATTCTAGAAGCTTCACCACAGAAGTAAATAACTGATAACCCACAAGTATAGGGGATTGCAATAGTTTTCGAGGGTAGAGTATTCAACCCAAATTTATAGATTCGACACAAGGGGAGTCAAATAATATTTGAAGGTATTAGCAGCTGAGTTGTCAATTCAACCACACCCAGAGATTAATTATCTGCAGCAAAGTGATTACTAGCACAGTAGTATGATGATAGCAGCAGTAGTAACGGTAATAGTAACAATGATAGCAGTGATATTGTAGCAGTAACGATAGGAGTAGCAACAATAGTAATTTGGCAAGAACAATATAAGATAAATTCGTAGGCATTGGATCAGTGACTCGTTTGATGATATTCATCATGAGACAGTTATAACCTAGAGCACTAGCTCCAGTTCATAAATATAATGTAGGCATGTATTCCCTAAATAGTCATACGTGCTTATGGAAAGAGCGTGCATGGCATCGTTTGTCCTACCCTCCCATGGCAGTGGGGTCCTATTGGAAACTAAGGGATATTAATGCCTCCTTTTAATAGAGAACCGAAACGAAGCATTAGCACATAGTGAATACATGAACTCCTCAAACTACGATCATCACCGAGTGTGGTCCCGACTATTGTCACTTCGGGGTTGCCGGATCATAAAACATAGTAGGTGACTATAACTTGCAAGATTGGACCTAGAACATGGATATAATGGTGATAACATAAATGGTTCAGATCTGAAATCATGGCACCCGGGCCCAAAGTGACAAGCATTAAGCATGGCAAAGTCATAGCAACATCAATCTCAGAACATAGTGGATACTAGGGATCAAGCCCTAACAAAACTTACTTGATTACATGATGAATCTCATCCAACTCCTCACCGACCAGCGAGCCTACGAAGGAATTACTCACTCCCGGTGGGGAGCATCATGGAATTGGCGATGGAGATGTGTTGGTGATGACGAAGATCAAAAACCCCCCTCTTTGGAGCCCCAAACGGACTCCAGATTTGCCCTCCCGAGGAAGAACAGGGCTTTGCAGCGGCTTCATCTTGTGAAACGCGATAATTCTTTGTCCCCATTTTTTCTAGAAAAATGGGATTTTATAGCGTTGGTTTGGAGGTCAGCGGGGCCACCAGGTGGGCAGCACCCACCTGGGCGCGCTAGTTGTGCCCACCCAGGTGCCCCCCTCAGGTCCATCCTGGCTCTAGAAATTCTCTTTTATTGTATAAAAAATTCTCGCAAAGTTTCGTTCCATTCTGAGAACTTTTATTTCTGCACAAAAACAACACCATGGTAGTTCTGCTGAAAACGGCGTCGGTCCGGGGTTAGTTTTATTCAAATCATGCAAATTAGAGTCCAAAACAAGAGGAACAGCGTTAGGAAAAGTAGATATGTTGGAGACGTATCAATAACATGCCCATCAATATGATCAACTAAGAGATCTTTAACCATAGCAACACTAGGTTCAACTCTGATTTGTTCAGATGGTTTGGGTGTTCTAACATAACTTTTGTTAACCACAGTTGAAGCTTTAGCATGTTCCTTCATCCTAACAGGAAAAGGTTTTTTTTTTCAAGATAAGCAGTGGGAACAACTGGATCAACATTGTAAATGATAGTTTCTTCTTTAGCTTTTACGGGTTCTTTAATTTCTTATTGTAACATCCCAAATTTTCAATTTGGAATGTTATACGTTAGATCCTCATTGCATATCATATTTTATTGCATTTTTGCTTGATCCTAAAAATTTCACACAACTCAAGGACCCACGAAGAGAGTTGGGGATTTCGTTATTTTCATATTTGAGTTTTCTCAAATTTTGAAAATAGGATCATTTGATTTTATTTATTTTATGTTCGAATATTTCTATTATAAAAATAAGAGAGAGGGAATAAAATGACTTTCCCAAAATAAAAAAATATTAAGGATTTAATAAAAAATCAAATAAGATTTTATTTCGGAGTTTCTTGCTATTTTATTTGAATTTAGGAAAAATGCGCGTTTTTCAAAATTACATTTAGGCCCCAAATAAATGTTCATCTTGTTCGGCTTATTTTTAGAGGAAGGGGAAAATTTTATTTTGAGATTTATGGAGTCCGTTTAGTATTTCTTTCATTTGTTTTTCTGCGCATCCAAATTATTAAAAAAAGAAAGCTAACCGACTTAACGGGCCGTGGGCGACCCGGACTCGCCGCCACCCCGGGCCTTATAAGCCGCGCCCCCCGACCCCACAGCCCACCGCCAGCCCAACCGCCGCCGCCACTGAAACCCTAACCCTAACCCGCGCCGCCGCCGCCGCCATCGCCTAGAGTTTCGTCTCGAAACCCTCTTTCCGTTTAACCAACTCAAACAAGTTTTTGCTACAGTAAAATTTGACTTAGGTCCAGGTTAGTAAACGAAGCTTTTTTCTTTCGTCGTTTGACATTCGCTGCTTCATTTGATTTGATTCTTTTTGCAAACCGGAGTTCTTAATTTGAACCTTCTGGTTAGATCTCTTATTTGAGTTTTATCTGTGAATTAGATGAGTGCTTATTGTATGCTTGTTTGTTTGCGATAGAGTACCCGGAGTGCGGCGCTTGCTACTACGAGTCTCTAGGTTTCACGGATCATCTGCAAGGCAAGTAACACTTTGATCATACTTCTTTACTACCCAGTTTTATTGCATTAGATCAATCCTCAAACACTTGCATGGTTAGGATGTGATTTAATATGTGGGTTTTGGGAAGTAGTTGAGGTAGTACCTATTACCTATTTTGTTATCAAACCTTTGGGAGTTACTTCTACGTTTGCTTATATTGCTATGCTATGCTAGTAGACGTGGATTGGGTCAGTGTATCCATGATAGATGTGAGATTGTTATTTAATGGTTTACTTAAGATGGCAACTTAAATTCACATCTGGGTGAATTGAGGCACCTGGGGAACCGAGTGTTGCCTATATTTTTGGAAATCCTGGGGTACCGTGTGATTCTCCTATGAACCGCCACCCAGGCTCAAAGGGATCATGAGATTATTCATGCTAGAAACTTCTGTGTGCAGCCACAAGCTACTATGGGCTCTAGCATAGTTGATTAAGTTGTGTGAACTCTTGAAGAGGTAGACTAGCAGATGTAGGGGAAAGTAGGTGTAACTGTCTACCCGGAGTAGGGAGCTAATGCTTCTGAAAGACTGTGTCTCGGTCATCCGTTTCTCAAACATTATGTAGCGCGAGAAATCCAATGGAGGCGATCGATTCTTGCAGGGAAAAGTGCACAAACATCTGCAGAGTGTATAAACTAATCATGTTTAGCCGTGTCCCCGGTTATGGATATTTTGAGTATCTAGTACCTGGATTATCATGTGAATCTCTTCATGTTACTTAATTTAATCTTATTGGGTTAATGATTGTTACTTAATTGGGATTGAGTTGGAGGAACCTTCTCAATGTTTAACAACCACCATGATAGTTAAATAAAAATTTATTCCTTTGTTATAGGAAAAAATGGGCTTTATGCAAAACTGTAACCATAGAGCTTTCCACCAGCCATATATGCATGTAGTGATAGCATATTTCTGTTCATTACTCTCTATGTGTTACATTGCCAGCATATTCATGTGCTGACCCGTTTTCGGGCTGCAACGTTCATGTTGCCGACTTTTCAGACGACGAGTAAGGTGCCTTAGGTCGTGGTCTTATACTCAGTGATGCCGATGGAGTTGATGGACTCACTTATCTTCCAAGTCTTCTGCAGTTATTGTTATTAGATGGCCTTAAGCCATATTTATTATAGTAAGTTCTCTTTTGAGACATTCGATGTAATAAGTGTGTGATTGCTACTTTGTTATAAATCCTTCAAGTACTGTGCATGTCAGCATTACCGATCCAAGGATGACACTGATGCACAGAGATCAGACTGTTTGAGGTCTGATCGCTACAAGATGGTATCAAAGCACACGCTGACTGTAGGACACGACCACTAAGCTAAAACCCCTAGATCACTACTCTCTCTTCTCATTTCTGACTCCTCATCTTTTCTACTCTTTTAGGATGGCGGATGCAAGGAACAAGTTCGCGCAACCGGATGAAGATACACCCTTTGGACGCCACTTGAAGGAAGTCACTAAGTACCTGAACATCGGAGTATCAAGCTTCACCGGGACCTACATCGCAACTTTACCAGAAGAGGAGCATTGGATGATTCAAGTTCAAGTTCCAAGAAGAACGTTCCTGCCCATCACTGAGCCCATAGAGTTTTCCTTTGATGCACCAACCTAGAGTCTAGGAAAGAGCATGGCAGCCCACATTACCATTGGACGCATTGGAGAAGTTTACCACAAGGATCTCATGGATACTATCTACCAGATTTGTGGGCGCCGAGATGAGCAATGGGAGATGATCAGCACTAGGAAGGATAGATCAATTGCAGCTTTCATCCAGGATTTAAATCAGCACATTCGTCGCTAGGAGAACCAGATGTGCGCATGCATGATAGATCTGAAGAAGGCTATGCCAAGATCACGGAGTTGGAGGAAGAACTTAAGTCTACATGCGATGGCTACGAGGAGGAAATAACAACACTCGTGGAGAAGAATGAAGATCTGAAGAAGAAGCGAAAGGTGTTTATGGGATTTCCCGTGACTGGAGGAGAAGACGATGATTGCACTTGCCCGGAGAACTACATCATCATCGACGACACCGACTTGGATCCAGACAATAGCGATGATGACTTTGTTGATGACGCTGGAGCGGATATCATGGAGTCTTCGACCGATCAATTTTTCTAGTCGACCACCATAACACTAGTAGTATTCCCTCATGTAAATAGTATAGTCCGAGCACCTTTGTAACGATAGCTAGACCGTTGTATGCCCTTGTTTGAATTGATTTAAGTGATATGTTTGCATTCGTCTCATGTGCATATGGGTAGTGTTTTTCTCTATAGACCTCATTCTATTCTGTATCCTCCTCTTTGCTAAAACCTCAGATGCCTCCGAGACGTGACAATGGATTTTCTTTCCCACCGGAGCTCACTCAGTTGATCCAGCAGCAGAATGCATTGATGCAGATGGTAGTTCAGAATCAGAATCAAGGGAACAACAACAACAACAACCCACCACCACCACCACCTGTTGATCACTTAGCCCATTTCTTGAGGCTGAATCCGCCGATGTTCTCCAGCAGCACCGAGCCGATAGTTGCAGATGATTGGCTCTACAAGATGGGAAGGGAGTTGACCACTGCAGGATGCACAGATGCGGAGAAGGTGCGTTTTGCCGCACATCAGCTTGATGGACCCGCAACATCATGGTGGGAGAATTTCACCACCACTTATCCTATCAACACTGTCACATGGGATCAGTTTCAGCAGGCTTTCCGTACTGCCCATGTTTCAGCAGGAGCTATGGCCATGAAGAAGCATGAGTTTCGCAACTTACGCCAAGGAGGACGTACTATTGGCCAGTATGTGCATGACTTTAGTAAGCTAGCACGTTATGCCCCAGATGACGTTGCTATAGATGCAGCTAAGCAGGAGAAGTTTCTGGAAGGACTGAATGATGAGCTGAGCATGCAGTTGATGGTAGCAACCTTCAACAGCTACCAGGAGTTGGTAGATCGAGCTCTCATGATTGAAGGGAAGCAGCAGCAGATTGACAACCGCAAGAGGAAGTATGGGCAAGGGAAGTACAATTCTGGAGCTCAGCAGAAGCCTCGTTTTACCCCGAACTCGGGAGGACCTTTTCAGCATACCCATGGAGGAGGGAGTTCGCACAACCATAGTGGCCCCAAGAATGGTAATGGGAATGGAGGAAGCAACAGACAGAGTCGTACCAACCCATCAACCCCAGCCAAGAGGGATCTAAGTCACATTACCTGTTTCAAATGCCAGAAGACTGGACATTATGCCACTGAATGCCCTGAAGTGAAGAATGGAAATGGCAATGGGAGCTCTGGGAAGAAGCCTAACCCTTTCAACAAGGGACAGGTGAACCACGTTAGTGTGGAGGAGGTTGAAGCCCAGCCAGATGCAGTAATAGGTAAGTTTTTGGTTAAGTCATTTACTGCAATTGTTCTTTTCGATACTGGTGCATCGCATTCATACATATCAATGGGATTTGTGGATAAGTATAAGCTGCCCACCAAGGTTCTTAGAACACCTATGTTAGTAAGCTCACCAAGAGCGGAGTATATGGCCAGTGAAGGATGTTTTCATGTGCCATTGACCATAGGCAGGCATGTTTTCCTCTCGGATTTGATAATTTTGGAGTCACAGGGTTTGGATGTGATTCTGGGTATGGATTGGCTATCGATGTATGGAGGAAACATCGATTGTGCCAGTAAGTCGATTTTGCTTACCACCCCAGAAGGAAGAAGGATCAAGTACGTATCCCGGCACGAGCCGAAGAGGACTCAAGTGAATTCCTTAACAGGAGTTGTACAAGAAGAAGTACCAGTGGTGAAGGATTTCCCTAACATGTTTTCAGAAGAGTTGTTAGGCATGTCACCGGATAGAGACATTGAGTTTTTGATTGAACTTTTGCCAGGCATAGGGCCAATATCTAAGAGACCGTACAGAATGCCCGCACATGATTTGGAGGAAATTAAGAAGCAGATTAAGGAACTACTGGATAAAGGATATATTTTCCCAAGTTCTTCACCTTGGGGATCGCCAGTGCTTCTAGTGGAGAAGAAGGATGGATCATTAAGGATGGTTGTTGATTATCGAGGATTGGATGAAGTGACAATCAAGAACAAGTACCCACTGCCGATGATCAATGACTTGTTTGACCAGTTGCAAGGAGCTAAGGTATTGTCCAAGATTGATCTGCGATCAGAATACCACCAGTTGAAGATTCGATAGCAGGATATACCTAAGACGGCTTTTACCACCAGGTACAGGTTGTATGAGTATACCGTTATGTCGTTTGGTCTGACTAACACACCTGGCTATTTCATGAACATGATGAACAAGGTGTTTATGGAGTTTCTGGATAAGTTTGTCGTGGTGTTCATTGATGATATTCTGGTCTACTCAAAGAACGAAGAGGAGCATAAGGAGCATTTGCGTTTGGTACTTGGGAAGCTCAGAGAACATCAGTTATATGCCAAGTTCAGCAAGTGTGAATTCTGGTTGAAGGAAGTTGGATTCCTCGGACATGTTATATCCGGAGAAGGAATAGCAGTAGACCCCACCAAAGTTGTCACTATGACCAATTGGGAAGCCCCAACGAAAGTTGGAGAGATCCAGAGTTTTCTTGGACTCGTAGGATACTACCGGAGGTTCATTGAGAATTTCTCGAAGATTGCGAAGCCCATGACGGAGTTGCTAAAGAAGGACACCAAGTTCAAATGGACTGAGGAATGTGAGGCCAGTTTTCAGGAGTTGAAGAAAATGTTTGGTTACATCACCCATGTTGATTCTGCCAGATCAGCGCAAGGATTATGAGGTGTATTGCGACACTTCACGTCGAGGACTTGGAGCAGTGCTTATGCAGGAGGGAAGAGTTGTTTCGTATGCCTACCGACAGCTTAAGCCCCATGAGTTAAATTATGCTACTCATGATTTGGAGTTAGCAGCCGTTGTGTATGCATTGAAGACATGGAGACATTTTCTCATCGGAAACCAAGTTGAGGTGTACACGGGTCATAAGAGTTTGAAGTACATCTTCACACAGAAGGAGCTGAATCTCAGGCACAGGAGATGGTTGGAGCTCATCAAGGATAATGATATGAGATTGCATTATCATCCTGAAAAGGCTAACATAGTAGCCAATGCCTTGAGCCGCCAGAGCCATGTCAACACACTCTTTACTGGAGAGCTACCGAAGGAGTTAGCCGAGGATCTTCGCGAGCTATGTTTGGAGATAGTTCTGAGAGGCTATGTTGCAGAGTTGGAGATTCAGTCTACTTTGATGGATAAGATTAGAGAAGCTCAGAAGACCGACAAGGAGATTGCCGAGATAAAGGAGAGGATGAGCAAAGGAAAAGCTAAAGGATTTCGTGAGGATGAGAACGATATCTTATGGTTTGAAGACCGCGTTTATGTGCCCAATGACCCAGAGATCAGGAAGTTGATTCTGCAGGAGGCCCATGATTCGCCGTATTCGATTCACCTAGGAAATACCAAGATGTATCTGGATTTGAAGGACACTTTCTGGTGGACCGGAATGAAGAAGGATATTGCGGAGTATGTAGCAGTATGTGATGTATGTCAGGGAGTGAAGGCAGAGCATCAGAAGCCAGCAGGATTGCTACAACCATTGCCGATACCCGAATGGAAGTGGGATAAATTAGGCATGGATTTTATCATAGGATTGCCCAGGACTCGTTCTGGCCATGACTCAATATGGGTGGTAGTCGATCGATTGATGAAGGTAGCTCATTTCATCCCAGCAAAGACCACTTATACCAGTACTAAGTTGGCGAAGATATACATGAACAGGATTGTATGTTTGCATGGAGTTCCGAGGAGCATTGTATCAGATAGAGGAACCCAGTTTACCTCAAAGTTCTGGAATCAGTTGCACGAAACTTTGGGTACCAGGCTAGAGTTCAGTACAGCCTTTCATCTGCAGACAGATGGACAGACCGAGAGAGTCAATCAGATTCTGGAGGACATGCTAAGAGCTTGTGCGCTAGATTATGGATCTAGTTGGGACGAGAATTTGCCATATGCAGAGTTCTCTTACAACAACAGTTATCAATCCAGTTTGAAGATGTCCCCCTTCGAAGCTTTGTACGAAAGGAGGTGCAGGACATCGTTGTTGTGGGATGAAGTTGGAGATCGACAGTTGTTTGGGCCAGATTTGATTAAAGAATCTGAACAGAAGGTGAAGTTGATTCACGATAGGCTCAAGGTAGCCCAGTCCAGGCAGAAGAGCTATGCAGATTCAAAACGCAAGGAGACAGTTTATGAAGTTGGAGACAGGGTTTATCTGCGAGTATACCCACTTTGAGGAGTTAAGCGTTTTGGAGTTAAGGGCAAGTTAGCGCCACGTTTTGTAGGACCATACAAAGTTTTGGAACGTATGGGAGAAGTTGCTTACAAGTTGGAATTGCCCGAAGGATTGTCAGGAGTTCATGATGTGTTCCACGTTTCCCAGTTGAAGAAGTGCCACGCAGAGATGACTGACATACCGCTGAGAGATACAGTGCCGCTGGAAGCGATTCAGCTGGATAGTGGTTTGACTATGAGGAGAAACCAGTCAAGATTCTCGAGTTTGCCAGTCGAGTCACACGCAACAAGGTTATCAAGTTTTGCAAAGTTCAATGGAGCCACCACACCGACGATGAAGCCACCTGGGAGCGAGAGGAATATCTACTGAAGGAACACCCTCACCTATTTTCTAGCCAACCCGAATCTCGAGGGCGAGATTCATCTTAAGGGGGGTAGGTCTGTAACATCCAAAATTTTCAATTTGGAATGTTATACATTATATCATCATTGCATATCATATTTTATTGCATTTTGGCTTGATCCTAGAAATTTCACGCAACTCAAGGACCCACGGAGAGAGTTGGGGATTTCGTAATTTTCATATTTAAGTTTTCTCAAATTTTGAATATAGGATCATTTGATTTTATTTATTTTATCTTCGAATATTTCTATTATAAAAATAAGAGAGAGGGAATAAAATGACTTTCCCAAAATAAAGAAATATTGAGGATTTAATAAAAAAATCAAATAAGATTTTATTTTGGAGTTTATCGCTATTTTATTTGAATTTAGGAAAAGTGCGCGTTTCTGGAAATTGCATTTAGGCCCCAAATAAATGTTCATCTTGTTCGGGTTATTTTTAGAGGACGGGGAAAATTTATTTCGGGATTTTTGGAGTCTGTTTAGTATTTATTTTATTTGTTTTTCTGCTCGTCCGAATTATTTAAAAAAAAAGCTAACCGACTTAACGGGCCGTGGGCGACCCGGACTCGCCGCCGCCCCGGGCCTTATATGCCGCGCCCCCGACCCTGCAGCCAACCGCCAGCCCAACCGCCGCCGCCACTGAAACCCTAACCCTAACCCGCGCCGCCGCCGCCGACCTCGCGCCGCCGCCGCCGCCGTCGCCGGACGCCGACCCCGCTGCCCGTCGCCGCTGACCTCGCCGCCGCCGCCGCCGCGGGACGCCGCCTCGCCAGAGTTGCCCACCGCCTTGCCGGAGTTGCCCACCGCCGCCTTCATGCATCCCGAGGTAGCCGTCGGTTTTATCTCAAAAACCGTTCGGTTTTTATTCGAAAACCGAGATGCACTTTTTTTTATTTTTTTAGATCGTTTTTTTTGTTTAGTTACTTCGTAGACGTTCGTCTGTATGTTTGTTTTAACGGACGGTTTTCGTCCTTTAGTTGCAGACAGCGAACGTTCGTTCGTTAGCCCGTTCGTCCGTTTTTCTTTTTCTCGGATTTTCCGCGATTATTCCAGATCACGATTTCTGATCCGATTTTCATTCTAGTATAACTTTTCGCTCGTTTGTCGGAATCAGGCGATTCAAGCGCCTAGAGTTTCGTTTCGAAACCCTCTTTCCGTTTAACCAACTCAAACAAGTTTTTTGCTACTGTAAAATTTGACTTAGGTCCAGATTAGTAAACAAAGCTTGTTTCTTTCGCCGTTTGACTTTCGTTGCTTCATTTGATTTGATTCTTTTTGCAAGCCGGAGTTCTTAATTTGAACCTTCTGGTTAGATCTCTTATTGACTTTAGATGTGCATTAGATGAGTGCTTATTGTATGCTTGTTTGTTTGCGATAGAGTACCCGGAGTGCGCCGCTTGCTAACGAGTCTCTAGGGTTCACGGATCATCAGCAAGGCAAGTAACACTTTGATCATACTTCTTTACTTCCCAGTTTTATTGCGTTAGACCAATCCTCAAACACTTGCATGGTTAGGATGTGATTTAATATGTGGGTTTTGGGAAGTAGTTGAGGTAGTACCTATTACCTGTTTTATTGTCAAACCTTTGGGGGTTACTTCTACGTTTGCTTATATTGCTATGCTATGCTAGTAGACGTGGATTGGGTGACTGTATCCATGAAAGAAGTGAGATTGTTATTTAATGGTTTATTAAGGTGGCAACTTAAATTCACATCTGGGTGGATTAAGGCACCTAAGGAACCCAGTGTTGCCTGTATTTTTGGAAATCCCAGGGTACCGTGTGATTCTCCTATGGACCACCACCCAAGCTCAAAGGGATCATGAGATTATTCATGCTAGAAACTTCCGTGTGCACCCACAAGCTACTATGGGCTCTAGCATAGTTGATTTAGTTGTGTGAACTCTTGAAGAGGTAGAATAGCAGATGTCGGGGAAAGTAGGTGTAATTGTCTACCCGGAGTAGAGAGCTAATGCTTCTGAAAGACTGTGTCTCGGTCATCCGTTTCTCAAACATTATGTAGTGCGAGAAATCCAACAGAGGCGATCGAGTCTTGCGGGGAAAAGTGCGCAAACCTCTGTAGAGTGTATAAACTAATCATGGTTAACCGTGTCCCTGGTTATGGACGTTTTGAGTATCTAGTACTTGGATTATCATGTGAATCTCATCATGTTACTTAATTTAATCTTGTTGGGTTAATGATTGTTACTTAATTGGGATTGAGTTGGAGGAACCTTCTCAATGTTTAACAACCACCATGATAGTTAAATAAAAAGTTATTCCTTTGTTATAGGGAAAAATTGGCTTTATGCAAAACTGTAACCATAGAGCTTTCCACTAGCCATATATGCATGTAGTGATAGTATATTTCTGTTCATTACTCTCTATGTGTTACATTGTCAGCATATTCCATGTGCTGACCCGTTTTCGGGCTGCAACGTTCATGTTGCAGACTTTTCAAATGACGAGTAAGGTGCCTTAGGTCATGCTCTCATACTCAATGATGCTGATGGAGTTAATGGACTCACTTATCTTATAAGTCTTCCGCTGTTATTGTTATTAGATGGCCTTAAGCCATATTTATTGTAATAAGTTCTCTTTTGAGACATTCGATGTAATAAGTGTGTGATTGCTACTATGTTATAAATCCTTCGAGTACTGTGCGTGTCAGCATTACCGATCCATGGATGACACACATAGATCAGACTGTTTGAGGTCTGATTGCTACACTTATTTAATTGGTGGGTGATAAGTAAACCACTTCTCCTTAGGGAGATCAACATGAGTAGCAAAAGATTCACAGAAGGAAGCTACTATCTGAGAGTCAAGTCCATATATAGTGCTAAACTTTTGAAAAGCTTCGGTATTAATAAAAAATTTAACACAATTAAACTTAGGTTCAATACCTGACTCTTTACCTTCGTCGAGTTCCCAATCTTCAGAGTTGCATTTAATTCTTTCTAAAATATCCCATCAGAATTCAATAGTTTTTTTCATAAAAAACCAGTACAAGAACTATCGAGCATGCATTGATCATTACGAGAAAGCCGAGCATAAAAATTGTGAATAATAATTTCTCTTGAGAGCTCATGATTGTTACATGCATATAACATTGACTTAGGCCTCCCCCAAGCTAGAGCGATACTTTCTCCTTCACGAGGCCAAAAATTATATATATAATTCCGATCACGATGAACTAGATGCATAGGATAATTTTTTTTGATGAAATTCCAATTTTAGACAGTTCCAGTTCCAAGATCCAATATCATCGCATAGCCTATACCATGTCAATGTTTTTCCTTTCAATGATAAAGGGAAAACCTTCTTCTTAGCTTCATCTCTGGGCAAACCTGCAAGCTTAAACAATCCACATATATCAAGTGTATATCAGGATATTCGGGTCCATCTGCTGCATAAGCATTAGCTAGCAGTTGTTCTAACATACCTGAAGGAATTTCAGATTCAATATTTTCAGTAGGTGCAGTAGGTTGAGGGGAAACTAATTGTGGTTCTGGTCGAGGTGAAGATACTCCGAACAAACCCCTCAAAGGATTGTTTTCCATAGTAGCAAGTGACAATAAATTTCAGCATGTAGTAATAATGTTTCCTTACCAGTTTTCACTTACCAAGAGCACTTCACTACCCAGCAACGGCGCCAGAAAATAGCCTTGATGGCCCACAAGTATATGGGGTCAATTTTAGCCTTTTCGATAAGTAAGAGTGTCGAACCCAACAAGGAGCAGAAGGAAATTACAAGTGGTTTTCAGCAAGGTAATGTCTGCAAGTGCTAAAATTGTAAGTAGCGGAGTAGTTTGATAGCAAGATAATTTGTAACGAGCAAGTAACGATAGTAGTAACAAAAGTGCAGCAAGGTAGACCACTCCTTTTGAGGAAAAGGACAGGCCAAAATGGTCTCTTATGATAAGCAAAGTGTTCTTGAGGGTACACGGGAATTTCATCTAGTCACATCCATCATGTTAGCTTAATTCATGTTCGGTACTTTGATAATTTGATATGTGGGTGGACCGGTGCTTAGGTTCTGTTCTTACTTGAAAAACATCCTACTTATGAGTAACCCTCTCGCAAGCATCTGCAACTACGAGAAACGTATTAACAATAAATTCTAACCATACCATTAAACTTTGGGATCCAATCGGTCCCTTACGGAATAGCACATAAACTAGGGTTTAAGCTTCTGCCACTCTCGCAACCTACCATCTAATAACTACTCCACAATGCATTCCCTTAGGCCCATATATGGTGAAGTGTCATGTAGTTGATGTTCACATGACACCACTAAGAGAATGACAACATACATATCATCAAAATATCGAACACATATCAAGTTCACATGATTACTTGCAACATGATTTCACCCGTGACCTCAAGAAAAAAAGTAACTACTCACAAATGATAAACATGTTCAAGATCAGAGGGGTATTAAATAGCATAATGGATCTGAACATATAATCTTCCACCAAATAAACCATATAGTAATCAACTACAAGGTGTAATCAACACTACTAGTCACCCACAAGCACCAATCTATAGTTTTGGTACAAAGATTGAACACAAGAGATGAACTAGGGTTTGAGAGGAGTTGGTGCTGTGAAGATGTTGATGAAGATAGCCCTCCCCAAGATGGGAGAGTTGTTGGTGATGATGAAGACGATAATTTCCCCCTCTGGGAGGGAAGTTCCCCCGGCGGAATCGCTCCGCCGGAGGGCAAAAGTGCTCCTGCCCAAGTTCCGCCTCGAGGCGGCGGCGCTTCGTCCTGAATGTCCTCCTTTGATTTTTTTTATAGGTCAAAATGACTTATATACCAGAAGATGGGCACCGGAGGTGGGCCGAGGAGGGTAGCACCCACCAGGGTGCACCTGGGCCTCCTGTCGCGCCCAGGTGGGTTGTGCCCACCTGGTTACCCCCCTCTGATACTTATTTGCTCCAATATTTATTAAATATTCCATAAAAATTCCTCGGGAAGTTTTACCTCATTTGGAGTTGTGCAGAATAGGTAGCTTGATGTAGCATTTTCAGGTCCAGATTTTCAGCTGCCGGGATTCTCCGCCTTGGTGCATACCTTGCATACTATGAGAGAAAAGGCATTAGAATTACTCCAAAAAGCATTATTAAACAATAAAACAACATAAATAACAGTATGAAAACATGATGCAAAATGGACGTATCACCCGCTGCCTATTGATGATAGCTTTCCTGATGAACAATTAGCTGTCATAAATGCTTCTCGTAATACTCCATGGTATGCTGATTATGCTAATTACATTGTTGCTAAATTTATAACACCTAGTTTCACATAATAGCAAAAGAAAAAGGTTTTCTATGATTTAAGACATTACTTTTGGGATGACCAACACCTTTATAAAGAAGGAGTAGATGGTGTTATTAGATGTTGTACACCTGAGCATAAACAGGAACATATCCTATGCAAGTGTCACTCTGAGGCTTACGGAGGACACAATGCTGGAGATAGAACTGCACACAAGGTATTGCAATCCAGTTTTTATTGGCCTGCTCTCTTCAAGGATGCTCGTAAGTTTGTCTTGTCTTGTGATGAATGTCAAATAATTGGTAATATTAGTAGACGTCAAGAAATGCCTATGAATTATTCACTTGTTATTGAACCATTTGATGTTTGGGGCTTTGATTATATGGGACCTTTTCCTTCCTCTAATGGTTATACACATATTTTAGTTGCTATTGATTACATTACTGAGTGGGTAGAAGCTATTCCAACTAGTAGTGCTGATCATAACACTTCTATTAAAATGCTTAAAGAAGTTCTTTTTCTGAGGTTTGGAGTCCCTAGATATTAAATGGCTGATGGTGGTTCACATTTTATTCATGGTGCTTTCCGTAAAATGCTTGCTAAATATGATGTCAACCATAGAATTGCATCTCCTTATCATCCTCAGTCTAGTGGTCAAGTAGAGTTGAGCAATAGAGAGATTAAATAGATTTTGGTAAGGACTGTTAATAGGTCTAGAAAGAATTGGTCTAAGAAACTTGATGATGCATTATGGGCTTATAGAACTGCTTATAAAAATCCTATGGGTATGTCTCCGTATAAATGGTTTATGGAAAGGCTTGTCAATTACCTCTCGAACTAGAACATAAGGCATATTTGGCTATTAAATAGCTCAATTATGATTTCAAACTTGCCGGTGAGAAGAGGTTATTTGACATTAGCTCGCTCGATGAATGGAGAACCAAGCCTATTAGAATGCCAAGTTATTTAAAGAAAAGGTTAAAAGATGGCATGAGAAAAGGATACAAAAGCGTGAGTTTAATGTAGGTGATCATGTTTTTCTATGCAACTCTCGTTTAAGATTTTTTGCTGGAAAACTTCTCTATAAATGGGAAGGTCCTTACATTATCGAGGAGGTCTATCATTCCGGTGCCATAAAAATCAACAACGCTGAAGGCGCAATTCCAAAGGTGGTAAACGGACAAAGAATCAAACATTATATACCGGGTAATCCCATAAATGTTGGGACCAATATAATTGAAATCGTAACACCGGAGGAGTACATAAGGGACACTTTCCAGAATATTTCAGACTCTGAAAGGGAATATGTATGCGGTACGGTATGTAAACTGACTCCAAAACTGTTCTAATAGCAATTCTCTGTTTTGTAATATTTCAAAAATTAGGAAAATTAAAGTTCGAAAGAGACACAAGGAGCCCACAAGGGTGGAGGGCGCACCCCTGCCTTGTGGCCACCTCGTGTGCCCTATGGACTCCATTTTCTTGCACAATACTTCTTTTGGACAGTAAAAATTCATTATGTAATCTCCCAAAAGTTTTGACCACCATACCATGACAAAATCCCATGTTTTCTTTTTGAGCTGTTTCTGCAGCAGATTTAGAGCAAAATGTCTTCTCAAGAGTCGGCCAGGAAGAGTAGGGTATCTCACGTGACACTAGGCCCAAGAGAATACAACGAAGCTGGCCACTTCGGGATATCAACGGACAAAGAGATGGAGGATGACTTCAAAAGGGTGGATGCCATGGAGGAGGATCAAGAAGTTACCTCTTGTCTTCAAGCTAGATTCATGCTGGAGGAACTTTGGAGATCAACAATACCAAATTCGTCATTCCTCCCAATGCTAGATTTCTCTCTTATGAAAATATGAAAAAGAGTGTTGCTTTTTGTCCCGCGGCTATGAAACATCCATGGGTGAATGGAGCTTTAGACGTCACGGGTAAACTCCGCAAGGAAGTAATGGATCTTAAGAAGCAAATTAATAAGCTCGAGGAAGAGAATCTCATCCTAAGGGGCATCATCGCCAAGAATATCACATCACCACCTCCGAAGAAAGAGACATAAATACATGAGTATGGGCACTCCCCTTGGCAACTACCAAGCTTGGGGGAGGTGCCCCGGTATCGTATCACCATCACATCTTTATTTTTATGGTTTCTCTTAGTTCGATCCTTTTGGTTATATCTTAATCTAGTAGAATAAAGTTCTGTTTAGTATGATCTAGCCTTGAGTTTTGATTTATGTTCTATCTATGTAATTGAGTCCGTGAGCTATATATAATAAAGTGTAGTTTTGAGTTGAGGGCTTTGCTTTCTTGTTATGATCTTGAGGGAATAAAAATAATAGAAAGAATGAAAAGAAATAAAAGAATCATATTTTGATCTTATGGAGAGTAATGACTTCACATGTAAAGAGTGTGATGAATAAATTTTGTTGAGAGTTGACAAACATAGTTTTGGTCATCGTTGCGACTAATAGGAAGTAATAAAGAAAGAGAGGCTTCACATATAAATATACTATCTTGGACATCTTTTGTAATTGTGAGCACTCATTAAAATATGACATGCTAAAAAGTTGACTTGTGAATAATTTAGACTTGTGTTTCATCAAGTAAATATACTTAGCATCTACTCAAATCATATGTGAAGTAAGAACATAACAATATCCACTGCGTGCCTCAGCACCCATTGGACTGCACACATCACAATGTATTACTTCCAACAAGTTGCTTTCTTGTTCCATCTTACTGAAAATGAGGCTTTCAGTCATCTTGCCCATGTGGTATGATTTGCATGTCTCAAGTGATTCAAAATCAAGTGAGTCCAAACGATCCATCTGCATGGAGTTTCTTCATGTGTACATACCAATAGACATGGTCCGCATGTCTCAAACTTTTCAAAAATGAGTGAGTCCAAAGATCCATCAACATGGAGCTTATTCATGCGTTTTATACCAATATGACTCGAATGGAAGTGCCGCAAGTAGGTGGTACTATCATTACTATCTTATATCTTTTGGCATGAACATGTGTATCACTACGATCGAGATTCAATAAACCATTCATTTTAGGTGCAAGACCATTGAAGGTATTATTCAAATAAACAGAGTAACCATTATTCTCCTTAAATGAATAACCATATTGTGATAAACATAATCCAATCATGCATGTCTATTGTCAACGCAAACACCAAATAACAATTATTTAGGTTTGACACCAATGTCGATGGTAGAGGGAGCGTGCGATGTTTGATAACATCAACCTTGGAAATACTTCCAACACATATCGTCACCTCGCCTTTAGCTACTCTCTGTTTATTCCGTAGCCTTTTATTTCGAGTTACTAACACTTAGCAACCGAACCGGTATCTATTACCCTGGTGCTACTAGGAGTACTAGTAAAGTACACATTTATATAATGTATATCCAATATACTTTTGTCGACCTTGTCAGCCTTCTGATCTACCAAGTATCTAGGGTAGTTCTGCTTCAGTGACTATTCCCCTCATTACAGAAGCACTTAGTCTCGAGTTTTGGTTCAACCTTGGGTTTCTTCACTAGAGCAGCAACTGATTTGTCATTTCATGAAGTATCCCTTCTTGCCCTTGCCCTTCTTGAAACTAGTGGTTTCACTAACCATCAACAATTGATGCTCCTTCTTGATTTCTACTTTCGCGGTGTCAAACATTGCGAATAGCTCAAGGATCATCACATCTATCCCTGATATGTTATAGTTCATCATGAAGCTCTAGTAGCTTGGTGGCAGTGACTTTGGAGAAACATCACTATCTCATCTGGAAGATTAACTCCCACTCGATTCAAGTGATTGTAGTACTCAGACAATCTGAGCACATGCTCAACGATTGAGCTTTTCTCCCTTAGTTTGTAGGCTAAGAAACTCGTCAGAGGTCTCATACCTCTTGACGTGGGCACGAGCCTGAAATCCCAATTTCAGCCATTGGAACATCTCATATGTTCCACGACATTTCAAAAATCGTCTTCGGTGCCTCAATTCTAGAATGTTTAACATTACCAAACTTATCACATAGTCATCAAAACATGTATGTCAAATGTCCGCAACATCCACAGACGACGTTCGAGGTTCAGCACACCGAGCGGTGCATTAAGGACATAAGCCTTCTGCGCAGAAACGAGGACAATCCTCAGTTTACGGACCCAGCCCGCATAATGCTACTATCAACTTTCAACTAAATTTTCTCTAGGAACATATCTAAAACGGTAGAACTAAAGCTACGACATAATTTGCAAAGACCTTTTGACTATGTTCATGATAATTAAGTTCATCTAATCAAATTATTTAATGAACTCCCACTTAGATAGACATCCCTCTAGTCATCTAAGTGATGCATGATCCTAGTCAACTAGGCCGTGTCCGATCATCACGTGAGACGGACTAGTCATCATCGGTGAACATCTTCATGTTGATCGTATCTACTATATGACTCATGTTCGACCTTTCGGTCTCTTGTGTTCCGAGGCCATGTCTGTACATGCTAGGCTCATCAAGTCAACCTAAGTTTTTTGCATGTGTAAATCTGGCTTACACCCGTTGTATGTGAACGTTAGAATCTATCACACCCGATCATCACGTGGTGTTTCGAAACAACGAACTTTTGCAACGGTGCACAGTTAGGGGGAACACTTTCTTGAAATTTTAGTGAGGGATCATCTTATTTATGTTACCGTCGTTCTAAGCAAATAAGATGTAAACATGACAAACATCACATGCAAATCATAAAGTGACATGATGTGGCCAATATCATCTTGCGCCTTTGATCTCCATCTTTGAGGCGTGGCATGATCACCTTCATCACCGGCATGAGACCATGATCTCCATCATCATGATCTCCATCATCGTGTCTTAATGAAGTTGGCTCGCCAACTATTACTTCTACTACTATGGCTAACGGTTAGCAATAAAGTAAAGTAATTACATGGCGTTTTCAATGACACGCAGGTCATACAATAAATTAAGACAACTCCTATGGCTCTTGTCGGTTCTCATACTCATCGACATGCAAGTCGTGATTCCTATTACAAGAACATGATCAATCTCATACATCACATATATCATTCATCACATCCTTTTGGCCATATCACATCACATAGCATACCCTGCAAAAACAAGCTAGACG
Organism: Triticum aestivum; assembly: GCF_018294505.1. Lineage (NCBI taxonomy): Eukaryota > Viridiplantae > Streptophyta > Magnoliopsida > Poales > Poaceae > Triticum > Triticum aestivum. The sequence continues at coordinate 671,753,794 of NC_057804.1, forward strand.
TCCTCTAATTGTTGTTTCATGTTTTACGTGGCTGCTATGGGTTTCTAGCAAGAACGTTTCTTACCTACGCAAAAACCACAACGGTGATATGACTATTGCTATTTACCCTTCATAAGGACCCTCCTCATCGAATCCGATCCGACTAAAGTGAGAGAGACAGACACCCGCTAGCCACCTTATGCAACAAGTGCATGTCAGTCGGTGGAACCTGTCTCACGTAAGCATACGTGTAAAGTCGGTCCGGGCCACTTCATACCACAATGCCGCCGAATCAAGATAAGACTAGTAATGGTCAGCAAATTGAACAAATCATCGCCCACAACTACTTGTGTTCTACTCGTGCATAGAATCTACGCATAGACCTAGCTCATGATGCCACTATTGGGGAACGTAGTAATAATTCAAAATTTCCTACGTCTCACCAAGATCAATCTAGGAGATACTAGCAACGAGAGAGAGAGAGAGGGAGTGCATCTTCATACCCTTGAAGATCACTAAGCGGAAGCGTTACAAGAACGCAGTTGATGGAGTCGTACTCACGGTGATTCAAATCACGGAAGATCCTATCTAGCACCGAACGGACGGCGCCTCCGCGTTCAACACACGTACACCCCGTGGGACGTCTCCTCCTTCTTGATCCAGCAAGGGGATAGGATAAGTTGAGGGAGAACTCCGACAGTACGACGATGTGGTGGTGGTGGAGCTCGTGGTTCTCCAGCAGGGCTTCGCCAAGCACTACGGGGGAGGAGGAGATGTATGAGGAGGGAGGGGCTACGCCAGGGGAAGGGTGTGGCTGCCCTCTCTCTCCCTCACTATATATAGGGGGGAAGGGGGGAGGTGGAGGCGCCCTAGGGATTCCCTAGGGGAGGGGTGGCGGCCACAGGGGAAACCCTAGATGGGTTTGGGCGCCCCCACCCCTAGGAAACTTGCCCCCCAAGCCGGGAAGGGCTGCTGCCCTAGGGGAGGCACCCCCACCTCTCCAGGTTAAGTGAGATGGGGTGGGAGGGGCGCACAGCCCCTTAGTGGGCTGGTGTGCCCCCTCCCCTTGGCCCATAAGGCCCCCCCAACGCTTGTCGGGGCCTCCGAAACCCCTTTCAGACACGCTGGTCGTCACCCGGTACCCCTGGAACAATTCCGGACTCCAATACCCTTCGTCCAATATACCGATCTTCACCTCTGGACCATTTTGGAGTTCCTCATCACATCCGGGATCTCATCCGGGACTCCGAACAACCTTCGGTAACAACATACTATTTCCCATAACAACTCTAGCATCACCGAACCTTAAGTGTGTAGACCCTACGGGTTCGGGAACCATGCAGACATGTCTGAGACACCTCTCGGCGAATAACCAATAGCGGGATCTGGATACCCATATTGGCTCCCACATGTTCCACGATGATATCATCGGATGAACCACGATGTCGGGGATTAAATCAATCCCGTATACAATTCCCTTTGTCTATCGGTATGTTACTTGCTCGAGATTCGATCATCAGTATCCCAATACCTCGTTCAATCTCGTTACCGGCAAGTCTCTTTACTCGTTCCGCAACGCATGATCGCGTGACTAACTCCTTAGTCACACTGAGCTCATTATGATGATGCATTACCGAGTGGGCCTAGAGATACCTCTCCATCATAAGGAGTGACAAATCCCAGTCTTGATTCGTGCCAACCTAACAGAAACTTTCGGAGATACCTGTAGTGCACCTTTAAAGCCACCCAGTTACGTTGTGACGTTTGGTACACCCAAAGCATTCCTACGGTATCCGGGAGTTGCACAATCTCATGGTCTAAGGAAATGATACTTGACATTATAAAAGATCTTAGCAAACGAACTACAAGATCTTGTGCTATGCTTAGGATTGGGTCTTGTCCATCACATCATTCTCCTAATGATGTGATCCCGTTATCAATGATATCCAATGTCCATGGTCAGGAAACCATAACCATCTATTGATCAACGAGCTAGTCAACTAGAGGCTCACTAGGGACATGTTGTGGTCTATGTATTCACACATGTATTATGGTTTCCAGTTAGTACAATTATAGCATGAACAATAGAAAATTATCATGAACAAGGAAATACAATAATAACCATTTTATTATTGCCTCTAGGGCAACACATGATTGAAACGATAAGTTGCCATTGCTAAATACAATATGTGTTGCTAGTCATGATTAGGGGACATGTAAGTTAAAAAAATGCAAAGAAAAAAGTGGCCACGTTGCCGTGTATGATAAGTGAAAAAAGGAAAATAACAATTGCAAGCAATGAAAATAAGAAGTTGCCACATAGTTTGAATGTGAATGTGGAGATGGAAAAGTGCAGGTAAAAGTACTAGCATGTAGTTTGCCAAACATCCCATTGGTCTTCCTATCCGCAGCGAGAACAACCTTGATTGCGGCACCAGACCAAGCACACGCAGCAAACTTGTGTGGTGGAGGGAGTTTGCCAACCAGGTTAAGGTCGACAGTGCTGATGTCAAGTTTATCGACATACATGAGCTGAAAAGAAAATGCAAAACATGCAAGTCAAGGCGCTAGCACAAAAATTAGCTTCTAATGCAAAAGAGGAGTAAGAAAACATTGTGGGGGCGACTTAGAGTGGAAAAGGCAAAGGGTTTGACGTAAAATAAACTTGCCATCAGATGCAGCTGACAGCCTTTGTTCTGCATTTTATTAGACAGTGAAGTATGAAGGAAACCAACTATGAAATTGCACCGGTTCATGTTGGCAACATTGCCTATCTGGTCCTACGAGATAAACAAAACGATAAAAAGAATAAGGAAAAGCGTAAGTTGCAGCATTATGTTGGTAAAAAAGTTGAAGGGGAACTTGTAAGCTAGGAAATGAATGTACAAGTAAACAGGTAAGGTGCAAATGAGGTACGGAGCAAAATTCATACTAGAACAGGAAAGCCTCTACTGCTGAGGCGTAACAATGTTGTGGGAACAAAGACATTTGAGATCAAGTACATGAGCAACTTCCTCTTGAAGTCATCACCGCTTGTTTGCATCGCACCAAGCATATTCACAAAAGGATAGTTTGCTGGGAGGGACATAAGACCAAGGAACATTTCAGGGAAAAGACGTGCTTGCACTTACGTATCAACCTTGTATGGGACATCCATGCCGCCATTGGTGATACCAAGTGTGTTGAAAACAGAGTCCTCATCTAATGGAATCCTACCACGCCCTAGTATGACAAATTCCCTCTTATCGTGATGGTATAACCTCGCAAACCAGTCGCACACGGGGTTATTCAAATTGGTGCACTGTATGTTCATCAGTGCCTGCATCCCCATTTCCTTTGCAGCTTATTTTTGGGCGTCATCGAAATCTTCATACAATTCTGGTAGACATTCGTGTGATCCCCTGTTGCGTGTTTTTTTTGCTGTTCAACCAATGTGCAAAATTTAAGTTAAAAAGGAAATAATGGGAGCTTAGGGATTGTCTCCATCATAAACCACATGTTTAATGAGAAAAGAAAGTCATATAAATTCTGCATACCTTGTTTGCATTGTGATTAGCACCACCCGCAACTTCAGCTCTGGGTGGCATGAAGTCATCATCATCGGGGCCAGGGATGTTCCAAACCATGGTGCTGAAAAATGCAAAAAGAAGACGTGAGTGGAACCTGAATATGGGAGTTTTAGTGCATCAAAAAGTAGATTACATTAGTTAAATGTGGAAACGCATTCAAAGCAGGGGGGTGTGGCTTGGAGAAAGAATGTAAACAACCTACACATTAGGATGCCAAAAAATCTTCGAGAATGACATAACAACATACACTAGTGCAGAACCGGGCAATAGCACCGGTTCGTAAGGCCCTTTAGTGCCGGTTCCATAACCGGCACTAAAGTGTGGGCACTAAAGCCCCCCCCCCTCCTTAGTATCGGTTCAGCACGAACCGGTGCTAAAGGGAAACCACGTGGCACGAGCCAGCTCCAGGGGCCTGGAGCCCTTTAGTACCGGTTGGTAAGACCAACCGGTACTATAAGGTTTGGGGGGGTTTTAGTTTTATGATTTCTTTTTCATTTAATTTTGTGTTTCCATTTTAATTCTTTTTTGTTTGCTGGTATTTTATGATACTACACATTGTACACGTTATGCATATATATATATATATATATATATATAAATAGAATTTCTAGTAGAACCAATCATGCATATATATATATCATCAATGTCTCACAAACCATCATATTAATTAATTCACACATACACACATGTATAGCTATATACAATTTCTCCTACATATGCATGTTGCCTTCGGAGCCAGTGGCATTAGCCTAATTGGTGCCTTCGGAGCACGATGACAATTGGAAGTGGTTTTCATGCGGGTGGTAGCGGGTAATAGTATTCTCCCTTCGGATTTATGACCTGGTCGAGCAAAAATCCTGCTATTTCCTCTTGAAGTGCTTCTACGCGCTCCATTTCTAGGAGCTTCTCCTGCACCTCTCTGAACTGTTAAGAAGGAGATCAATATGCATGTGTATTAGTTGTGTGACTAGATATCAATAATGGTGTAAAAATTGTGAATAGTGTTTTGACAAGCGTACCCATTCCTGTCTTTGAGATCTGCTCCTTTCGGACGCCATCATGCGAATGTTCTCGCAAACGCAGAATGCACACAGATCAGTCCCCTGCGCCTGCTTCAGGGCCTTTACGAGAATGGAATTTGATTAGATAATAATTAATCAAGCATGATAATTAAAGAGATGGCAGCTAGCTAGCTAGCTAGTACTACTTAATTACTTACCTTGGGTCTTCCCCATTTAAGCTTTTCTTTCCATTCGCCTTCCGTGACGCTGATGAACCTTGCCCAAGCCCTGCCCGCCGACAAAGAAAATGAATAAAGGGGTTATTAAATAGTTCATAATTCATATCATGAAATGACGAACTAAATAGGCCGAGATATATAGCTAATAATGATTGAAATCACCTGTTGACTATCCCAAACAAGATGTTATAGTCAGGTTTTTTTTGAGTAGTGAGTCCAGTATTTCAACTGTTCCGGCGTCAACTTTAATGATACACAAGACCCAGTGAAATCTGCATGCACACACGTTTGCATGTCTTAATTAAGCGGGCATATGTAAGCAAAAACATGTAGCTAGCTAGTAGGCAAAAACAGAGAATTTGTAGTACAAGACAGTGTGACTCACTGGAAGTTGTAAGGAAGTAGTATATCTTCATTATATTTGAGGCGCTTCAAGAACTCTAGCATGCTGTCCTCTACGGCCTTTTGATGACGTGGATTTATTTTCCATGTGTATTCATTAACGGTGTTTGGGTCAATGAACCCAATGCCAAAGCGTCCACCTTTTCTCATTTCATACATCTTCATCCTTGCATATAATACCACAGAAAAGAATATAGTGAGGATAATTACAGGTAATGATTGATCAAAAGGATCACTACAGCTAGCTTGAGACTTAAATTACAGAAAGAAATCACTTACAGACAATAGCAACTGACGATAGATTTGTCAAGTGCGTCTTGATTGTATAACTGAAACAGTTCAGAATACTCAACGGACACAGCTTTCTCATGGAAGTAATGCTCCTCCTTGACATTCACCATGAGGGACAATCGATCGGAAATCTTGGTAATGTTCATGTACCATTGATGCAATTCATACATTCTCGTTGGGAGGTTCTTGACCTTGTCTGGCTCGACCAAAGGTTGGCCCCGGACATATTTCCGTTTTATTTCATCCTCTCTAAGAACAGGCATGGGCTCGATCTCGAGAAGTTGTCCAATAGTGATTTTGAGAACTTCAGCCTGCATTATATGGTCCTCCGTTATTACCACATTGCCCACCTCAGGAACGTAAACTGTTTGCCCACAATAATATTGGGCACGCGTACTATCACGTGTTGTTGGCACAACAAGCGAGGGGATCGATTGTGCCGCCTGTTCTCCCAGCTGGGGAATGGTTTTCCCGCATTTTTTGATAGCTGCTTCTTGTTTGCTCGATCCCGAGCTCGCCTCCTTACGTAGACGTGCTCGATTTAACTTCCTGATGTGGCGCTCATACTCTGTTCAACAGGCTTGGGAGCTGGTGGTTGAGCCATACGAATGAAGTGGTCAATCGTTTCCTCAGGCACTTTCTCCCTTGGCGACGGTGGCGGTTTCGGTGCAAAATGGGCTTCCACCTCGGACTTTGATATGGCTGCGATTTCCTCCTCGGACCTGTCATAAGCCCTCTGTGGAAGAGGCGTGAGGCTTGGACCATATTTATATCGCTTGCCTCCGCCTGTACTTCCTGTACTACCTTGACTCGTACCGCTACGCACCATAGCTGTGGGGTGTCTCTTCTGCGATTGCTGAGGCGGCGGAGACGGCTGACGGGGCTGAGTTGGACGACGAGGAGTGGCCTCCTGAAGCTGTGCCGGACTTGGAGGAGGAGTGGCCTGAGGTTGTGCCGGACTTGGAGGAGGAGTGGACGTCTGACGCTGTGGCGGACTTGGAGGAGGAGGAGTGGCCTGACACTTTGCCGGACTTGGAGGAGGAGTGGCCTGACACTTTGCCGGACTTGGTGGACTTGCAGGAGCGGGAGACTGCTGACTCGGTGGCGGACTTCGACGAGGAGTCAGCTGACGCGGTTTCGGTGGCCTTCGTAAGATGATGCAATCCTTTTTCCATAGGATGATACGATGGTTGGCGTCTCCGAGAAAGCGCTCGTCGTCACCTCCAGCAATGTCAAGCTCTAGCTCCAAATATGGGTCCACCACCTCATCAACCAAGACACGAGCATAGCCCGCTGGAATCGGGTTGCAATGGAAGGTTGCCTCGGGGGGATTTGTAAAAGCAACGGCGTCCGCCACCTTCATGGATATGTTCTTCATTTTGATGTGTAGCTCACAGCTAGTGTTCTCCGTGATGTCATCCTAGGGGTATCTACCCAGCATTGCGTCGTCCGGGGCGGAACCCACGCTGCTTCTCGGCATGGATGGGGCGGTGCTATCCAATGCTGGATCATTCGCTAGCTGCTGCAGCTGCTGAGACCCCCTTTGCTGGGTAAGTGAGTCGATCTGCTCCTGCTGCCGCTGGAATTTGACTACCAATTCCGCTTGACTTGCTTCTAGGCCTTGAAGGCGTTCATAGTCTCGCTTCCTCTGCTCCTCCTCCATCTTCCTCTTCTTCTCCTCCGCAATCTTCTTTCTTGCACGGGTTCTGTAGTCGGTGTTCTAGTCTGAAAACCCCTCATACCACGGAATAGCGCCCTTGCCTCATGTTCTTCCCGGGTGTTCAGGATTTCCCAGGGCACGCATAAGCTCGTCATTCTCTCTGTTGGGCTGGAACACCCCCGATCGTGCCTCTTCTATTGCAACAAGTATCGCATCGTCGGCTCCTTTCAGACTTGCCCTTGTCGAAACATTGCCTGTCTTCGGGTCCAACTCCCCCCCATGCGCATAGAACCAAGTCCTGACCCTGGGGGGCCAGCTCTTAGTAACCGGAGTGGCACCTGCATCCACCATTTCTTTCTCAGACTTATCCCACTTAGGCATTGCCACCGCATAGCCACCTGGCCCCAGCTTATGGAACTTATCCTTTTTTCGGCATTCTTCTTGTTTATTCTCGACCGTTCCTTAGCTAATTCCGAATCCTTGAATTTCACGAAATCGTCCCAATGAGCACGTTGGTTCTCTAGTGTTCCCTCGAATACTGGAGTCTTCCTTCCTCCCTTGACGTACTTGTCCCATTCACTATTCTTGTGGTTCTTGAATGCAACCGCCATCTTCCTAAGAGCAGCGTCCTTGACTTTCTGCACATCTGCTTCTGTGAAATGATCTGGTAGGGTGAAATGTTCCATGAGAGTATCCCAAAGCAGATCTTTTTGATTCTTGTCGACAAAAGTAACATCTGGACGTGGAGCAGCGTCCTCTTTGCCTTTTTGTCTTTTGTCTTTTGCTGGCTCTCTCCATTCTTGAAGGGAGATCGGGAGTTGGTCCTTCACAAGAACTCCGCACTGACAACGACTTGTCCGCAATCTTCTTAGGCGCTAATGGTTCGCCATTAGGTCTGACTGCCTCGATATTGTACTTTACGCCCTCCTTCAACTTTTTGTTCGGGCCTCGTTTCGTCCTTTTGCCTGAAGATTTGCTCGATCCGGATGGCTGAAAGAACAAAGATCGATTCGTTAATATATCTTCAAGTCATTTAAAACATGTGATGATCACCAGATACCTGCTTATATAAATATATATACCTCGCCGGTCTTTGTTGTTTCAGGATCAACATATTCTTCGTCATCGTCATAATCGTAGTTCATGACTTCATCAATTCGGTCGTCGCGATCGAATATCATATCACCCTCTCCGGTGTTGTTTAGAAATTCGGAGCCGTCATAATCTTCTTCATTCTGATCATCATCTGGCCCGCGTATCATATCGAACATGGTCTGTTCTCCCTCTATGTCGGTATTGTCTGCCATAGCTTTTATTTAACTAATTCAAAAGAAATATAAAACAATTTAGTATTCAAATTACATCTTCTCAAATAATAGATATAATCTCGAATACTTCGTCTAGAATAATAGATATAATCTCGAATACACCGTCTTGATAATATATAATATTGAATAGTACATCACTGGCTAGCTAATTAAAGATCGAATACTACAGAAGAATCTAGGACACTCGCGGTTCCTGCGGCGCGGGCGGTGGACACCCAAAGAGAAGGAACCCTCACAGGATCATAGCTGAAGTGAGATCCCCGAAGATACTGCCAGGTATTGGAGAACCTGCCGCCCTCTAACGCAACCATGTAGCGATGGACGTGCTTGTCCTCCTCCCTGACACGGCGACGTACCACCTCCGGCGGGGCCGGGTCCCTCCGCACCGAAACTGGCCCACGCGAACGCAACCAAACGAGATCAGGGTCGACGACGGGACCCGGGGCCGGGTTCCTCATCAAGCGGCGCGCCCCTCCAGGTAGCACCTCCCAGTGCCAGCCCGGCGGAGCCCAGTCCCGGACATGGGTCGGCTGGACGTCGTCGCGGACGGGTCGACGGCGAGGATGCGGGCCGGGCATCGTCGAGAACAAATACTAGCTATATGCCCGCAAAAAGTAATGTTTTTTTAATGATTGGATTTTGATAACTAAAATTTCTAACATTTCTACTATTTCAAAAATCTATATACTATTTCATCCTAATTAAGCATCTAACACTAAAAACAGAAAATACAACTTCTATACATCCATTAAAAAACTGAAAAACAACATTATATAAAAAATTTCCATACTAATTAAACACTAATTATATCCATCTAACATGCATTCATACATATATAATAGTGAAAAAATAATAATCTAAATAATCTAAACTAATTAAACATACAAAATACGTATATACTTATTAAGCATTAATAAGTATTAATTAAACTAATTAAACTAATTAAACTAATTAAACATGCAAAACTAATTAAACTAATTAAGCATTAATTCATACATATGTGTGTGTGTGTTCATCATGCTTGTGTGTGTGTGTATGGGCTGGGGGAGGGGCGGCGCCCATGGTGGCCGCCGGGGGCGAGGGGGAGGGGTTAGAGGGGGAGAGCTCACAGCGGGGCGACGACGATGGCGAGGCGACGGCCGGGGGCGGTGACGGGCCGGGGCGGCGACGCGGGGACGGCGCGACGGGGACGGGCCCGGGGCGGCGACGGAGACGAGGGCGGCAACGGGGACGGGGCGGCGACGGGGACGGGGGCGCCGACGGAGACGAGGGCGGCGACGGGGACGGGGGCGGCGACGGTGACGGAGACGACGGAAACAGAGGAAGAAACAGAGGGGGAATGAAATTTTCGAAGTGTTGTATATATAGAAGGCACCTTTAGTACCGGTTGGAGCCACCAACCGGTACTAAAGGCCAGTTTTGGCCAGCCTAAGCGGCGAGAAGCGACCCCCTTTAGTACCGGGTGGTGGCACAAACCGGTACTAAAGGCCCCCCCTTTAGTACCGGTTGGTGGCTCCAACCGGTACTAAAGGCCTCGCGCTGCCACCCCAAAGTTTAGTCCCACCTCGCCGGGCGAAGGGCAGCCGCACTGGTTTATAAACCCAGCCGCGGCTACCACTTCGAACTCCTCTGTATAGCAGGCTTGTGGGCCTAAACTCTGCGCGCTGCCCTGTGAGTCTGCTGGGCCTTTAAGGCCTATAATTACACACCTGTGGTCTATCAGGCCCACAGGGCAGCGCCCCAATTTTTTTTATAGTTTTTTTCTTTTCTGCTTTATTTTCTTCTATTTATTTTTGCGTAGTTTTTTGTATAGTTTTTTCTTTTCTGTTATATTTATTTTTCTTCTATTTATTTGTGAGTAGTTTTTCATCTAGTTTGCCAAAATTCAATATTTTCACAGTTCATTTTGTAGTGATTTTCAATTTCACGGTCATTTTGTAAACGATTGAAAAATAGCAAATATAATTTTTTTTCTTTTCTGCTTTATTTTTTCTTCTATTTATTTCTGAGTAGTTTTTTCTTTTCTGCTATATTTATTTTCTTCTATTTATTTTTGAGTAGTTTTTTTATATAGTTTTTTCTTTTCAGCTATAGTTTTTCTTTCTTTTCTGCTATTTTTTCTGTTAGTGCCCGTAGTTTTCAAATTTGAATAGTTTAAATTTTGAATTATTTGAAATTAGTGCGAATTTGTTTGCACATAAAATTTCTTCGCGTTTCAAATGCCAAAACACAAAACTACCCTAACTATTACAGAGATTCCCCTCTCGGTGCGAAACACAGAAGAAAGTGATGATAGCTAGTGAAGCCGATCACATCCCAGATCTTTGGTGTGAAACTTTTTCTTTGCGTGTGTCCCTTTGCGCCGTAACCATGGAAAATCTTTATCATTTAACGGGATGCTCGGGTCAATATTCACTGTGAATGGAGCAATTTCATCAAACTTTTCATAATCTTCTGACTTGTCTGTCTTATCATCCACTCCCACGATGTTTCTCTTCCCGGAAAGAACTATGTGCCGCTTTGGCTCATCGTACGATGCATTCGCTTCCTTATCTTTTCTTTTTCTTGGCTTGGTAGACATGTCCTTCACATAGAAAACCTGTGCCACATCATTGGCTAGGACGAATGGTTCGTCTGCATACGCAAGATTGTTGAGATCCACTGTTGTCATTTCGTACTGCGGGTCTTCTGTTACCCCGCCTCGTGTCACATTGACCCATTTGCACCGAAAGAAAGGGACCTTTAAACCACGTCGATAGTCAAGTTCCCATATGTCCTGTATATAACCATAATATGTTTCCTTTCCCGTCTTGGTTTCTGCATCAAAGCGGACACCACTGTTTTGGTTGGTGCTTTTCTTATCTTGGGCGATCGTGTAAAATGTATTACCATTTATCTCGTACCCTTTGAAAGTCATTATATTCGAAGATGGTAACTAGGACAGCAAGTACAGGTCATCTTCAATAGAGGTGTCATGCATGGTACGTGTCTGCAACCAGCTGGCGAAACTCCTGGTTTGTTCACGTGTAATCCAGTCATCAGACCACTCCGGGTGTTTGGAGCATAGCAAATTCTTCTGTTCATCCATATACGGAGCCACCAAGGCGGAATTCTGTAGAACTGTGTAGTGTGCTTCAGTGAGAGAATGTCCGTCCATACATATTATTTGTTCCCCTCCTAGCGTGCCTTTTCCATCCAGTCTGCCCTTATGCTTTGATTCAGGAACACCAATCGGCTTAAGGTCAGGAATAAAGTCAATACAAAACTCAATGACCTCCTCATTTTGATGGCCCTTGGAGATGCTTCCTTCTGGCCTAGCACGGTTATGAACATATTTCTTTAAGACTCCCATGAACCTCTCAAAGGGGAACATATTGTGTAGAAATACAGGACCCAAAACGTTAATCTCTTCGCATAGGTGAACTAGGACGTGCGTCATGATGTTGAAGAAGGATGGTGGGAACACCAACTCGAAACTGACAAGACATTGCACCAAATCATTCTGTAACCTTGGTATGATTTCTGGATCGATTACCTTCTGAGAGATTGCATTGAGAAATGCACATAACTTCACAATGGCTAATCGAACGTTTTCCGGTAGAAGCCCCCTCAATGCAACCGGAAGCAGTTGCGTCATAATCACGTGGCAGTCATGAGACTTTAGGTTCTGGAACTTTTTCTCTACCATGTTTATTATTTCCTTTATATTCGACGAGAAGCCGGACGGTACCTTAATACTGAGCAGGCATTCAAAGAAGATTTCCTTCTCTTCTTTGGTAAGAGCGTAGCTTGCATGACCCTGATGTATGCCGTCTTCTCCGTGCATACGTTGCTGGTCCTCCCGTGCCTCAGGTGTATCTTTTGTCTTCCCATACACGCCCAAGAAGCCCAGCAGGGTCACGCAAAGATTCTTTGTCACGTGCATCACGTCGATTGCGGAGCGGACCTCTAGGTCTTTCCAATATGGCAGGTCCCAAAATATAGATTTCTTCTTCCACATGGGTGTGCGTCTGTCAGCGTCCTTTGGAACAGGTTGTCCGCCAGAACCCTTTCCAAATATCACCTTCAAATCCTTGACCATATCATGTACATCAGCACCAGTACGGTGGCGAGGCTTCGTCCGGTGATCCGCCTCACCTTTGAAATGCTTGCCTTTCTTTCTTACGGGATGCCTGCTCGGAAAAAATCGACGATGTCCCAGGAACACATTCTTCTTACAACTATTCAAATATATACTGTCGGTATCATCCAAACAGTGCGTGCATCCACGGTATCCCTTGTTTGTCTGTCCTGAAAGGTTACTGAGAGCAGGCCAATCATTGATGGTCATGAACAGCAACGCCTTTAGGTCAAATTCTTCCCCCATGTGCTCATCCCACGCACGTACACCTGTTCCATTCCACAGTTGTAAGAGTTCTTCAACTAATGGCCTTAGGTACACATCAATGTCGTTGCCGGGTTGCTTAGGGCCTTGGATGAGCACTGGCATCATAATGAACTTCCGCTTCATGCACAACCAAGGAGGAAGGTTATACAAACATAGAGTCACAGGTCAGGTGCTATGGTTGCTGCTCTGCTCCCCAAAAGGATTAATGCCATCTGCGCTTAGACCAAACCATACGCTCCTTGCGTCATCTGCAAACTCTTTCCCGTACTTTCTTTTGATTTTTCTCCACTGCGACCCGTCAGCTGGTACTCTCAACTTTTCGTCTTTCTTACGGTCTTCTCTGTGCCATCGCATCGCCTTGGCATGCTCTTTGTTTTGGAACAAACGTTTCAACCGTGGTATTATAGGAGAATACCACATCACCTTGGCAGGAATCTTCTTCCTGGGGCGCTCGCCCTCGACATCACCATGCTCATCGCGGATGATCTTCTAGCGCAATGCAACACATACCGGGCAAGCGTTCAAATCCTCGTACTCACCGCGGTAGAGGATGCAATCATTAGGGCATGCATGTATCTTCTGCACCTCTAACCCTAGAGGGCAGACAACCTTCTTTGCTTCGTACGTACTCTCGGGCAATTCGTTATCCTTTGGAAGCATATCCTTTATCATTACCAGCAACTTTCCAAATCCATTGTCAGATACACCATTCTCTGCCTTCCATTGCAGCAATTCCAGTGTGGTGCCCAGCTTTTTCTTATCACCTACGCAATTCGGGTACAACAATTTTTTGTGATTCTCTAACATGCGCTGCAACTTCTTCTTCTTCAAATCACTTGCGAAGTTTCTCTTTACATCGGCAATGGCCCGACCTAGATCATCAACGGGCTCATCTGATGCCTCTTCTTTAGCTTCTTCCCGCATTGTCGGCTCAGCTTCTTCCCGCATTACCGGCTCAGCTTCTTCCCCCATTGTTGTATCATCGTATTCAGGGAACCCATGGCCAGGATAGCTGTCGTCGTCCTCTTCTTCTTCATTGTCTTCCATCATAACCCCTCTTTCTCCGTGTTTGGTCCAAACATTATAGTGGGGCATGAAACCGGACTCAAACAGGTGGACGTGAATGGTTCTTGACGTAGAGTAATTGCGACCATTCTTACAGCCAGCACATGGACAAGGCATAAAACCATCCGCCCGCTTGTTTGCCTCAGCCGCAAGCAGAAAAGTATGCACGCCCTCAACGAACTGGGGAGAGCATCGGTCATCGTATATCCATTGTCGGCTCATCTTCATTACACAGCACTGAATAGACCAAATTAATACAAGTTCATACATAAAGTTCATACAACACTTAAATGCAAGAAACAAATAACTCTCTAGCTAAAGCATTTAAATGCAACAACAAATGCGATCAAGATCGCAACTAAGGTAACAATTGATCCAACAGCATAATGATACCAAGCCTCACTATCGATGGCATATTTTCTAATCTTTCTAATCTTCAAGCGCATTTTCTCCATCTTGTCTTGTGATCATCGACGACATCGGCAACATGCAACTCCAATTCCATCTTCTCCCCCTCAATTCTTTTCAATTTTTCTTTCAAGTACTCGTTTTCTCTTTCAACTAAATTTAACCTCTCGACAATAGGGTCGGTTGGAATTTCCGGTTCACATGCCTCCTAGATAAAAATATCTATGTCAACTTGATGGGCATAATTTGTGATAAACACGAAATGCAACAAATAGTTTTAAAAGAGAATATACCACATCCGAATCATAACAAGGACGAGGGCCGACGGGGACGGATATCAAAACCATGGCACTATGTATAACAAACAACGTACGGGTAAGATAATTATTATACGAGTAACTATATATCCAAATCACACAAACAACAATTTTTATATAAAATTTCATGAATAAGAGGCTCACCACAAGGTGGTGCCGGCGACGGGACGGTGCGGGCGATCGACGGTGGTTACGACGGAGATTTAGAAGGCACTAAGTAGACCACACCTACATATGCAAACTAAGTGTTATTTTGACCTCAAATTGCATATAAATTAAATACTACCACATATAATTCCTCCCAAATTACTAAAACTCACAATTAATCACTATATAAACCAATGCAAGAGCTAATCTAGCAATGAGAGATGAAAGGACAAAGTTGCTAACCTTGGTGATCATTTGAATGGATGAGGGCCTGCAAATCTTGACAAATTTGGGGCAAATTTTGTGATGAACTCGAGAGGAAGAAGGGAAGAACAGAGGAGAGGGAGAGGGGAAAGGGAGAAGAACAGAGTGCGGGTGGACGAAGGATTTATATAGGACGACCTTTAGTACCGGTTCGTGCCACGAACCGGTACTAAAGGTGCTGGAAGGGCCCCACTCTGACAACATCCTGCCACCACTCTCATTAGTACCGGTTCGTGGCACGAACCGGTGCTAAAGGTTTGCCACGAACCGGTACTAAAGAGCTCCTCCCGGCTAGCCGTTGAAACCGGCACTAATGGACACATTAGTGCCGGTTCTGTTACAAACCGGGACTAATGTGTCTCACATTTGACCCTTTTTCTACTAGTGATAGGTCGACCACGATGTTTTTTGCTGTAAAACTTAAGAACAAACTTCTAGTCCCGGAAGAGGAACATACATCCAAAAAGAGATGAAATGAATGGAACATCAAAGCTGTGGGTTATGATCATTGAAAAAGAGGAAGTGGTGCAGCAGCTTGGGTGCATCAGCCAAACTTAAAAAACAGCACTTGGAAGTTGCCATATGAAAAAAATGACAAACAGTGCAGTTGCCGTCTTTTGAAAACAAAGGGCAGGGAGTAAGTATGACATATTAGTGCTGAGGATGATGCAACATGTCAAAAAGAAAGCATGAGAGACGTTGCTTGTGCATGTGGCATGTTGCTTGTGCGATGGAGTAGTTAAAAAACGTAAAGAAACGGCTTTTCGAAGATACCAGAAGACAATGCCATTACTCGAACGTGGATTAACTAAGCTTGGGTGAACGGTAGAATCCAAAAACATATAAAAAGAAAAAAAGATCTATTTTTCTTTTTTGAAATACTTTGAGAAATGTTTTCAATGCTTATAAAATTTCATCATGAAATGATATTCGTGTAAGTCATGATAAAAAAAGGCAAACTCGGTGCTTCAAAGAAGTTATTTTTGGGAGCAGATTCTTTCTTGGCGTGCTAAGAAGGGCACTTTCGTCATTATTCCATCTATGTTTACGTTCAGTGTAGGCACAATCGGGATCATGGGCTATTTCGGGAGTCGAAGGAAAAACGCTTATTTCGGGAGTAATTGCTGCGGTTGGTCCTGGTTATTCTACAGGGCAGATCAATAAATCCAATTTGTTTCTGCTACCAATCAACAGGCTCACGCTCGTGCTTTCACCGCCTTCTACGTGAGTGTTTCCAATCCCGGGTCGTCGGTGTTTCCATCTAGCTAGAGCGCCATTTACGTCGTGATTGTGATTGATTCCCGCCGGGAGACGTACACCTACTGTACGTACGACGCTATAGCTGACTTGGATCCATGGCTCAATGCTACGCACGTGCATAACGCAACGCAAGAGCACTATAGTCGATCTATAGCCAAATTAACAAGGCACGTACGGCGAATCAATATGTGGTCAGGAGGACAGTGGTATCTCAGTCTATCAAGATTTAAGTGCTAAACAGCGAACCAACCTGTGGTTAGATGGTTAGAGGGACAGTGGTATCCCCAACCCATCAGAGTTCAAGTCATGGTACTCGCATTATTCTTGGATTTATTTCAGGATTTCCGGCGATGCGCTTTCAGTGCGAGGAGACGGTCCCGTTGACGACGAGGCGCCTACGGTGACTTCGTAAATTTTAAGATGACATGCTGGCTCAGTCTCTCGGAGGTGCTCATAGGGATAGGATGTGCGTGTGTGCATTCATAGGAGTGAGCATAACGTTCCCTTCGACGACGAGGTGCCTACGGTGACTTCGTAAATTTCAAGATGGCATGCTGGCTCAATCTTTAGGAGGTGCTCATAGGGGTAGGGTGTTCGTGTGTGTTCGTAGGGGTGAGTGTATCCGCGTATATATGAGCGCTTGCATCTGTACTGGTGTTCAAAGAAAAAGATTGAAGTCCTAAACTTGGCACTGCTGCCAAGTGAGAGTCGACCACAACAAACACCCAAGAGACAATTGATCCCTCCATCCCCATGCATGTCCCGCGCACCCTGGGATGGTGGTAGCGGGTCGGGTTCGTCCCTTGAGTGTCGCACATCCTCCCCCCCCCCTCCCCCTCTCCCGGCGTGCCACCGAGATCCCATCTCGATAAGTCGCAGGCGTCCCTCCTCCCAGCTATTTCCCAACTCCTGTTGGTCCAGTGGCGGATGTGACATGCCTTGTCCGCAGCATGGGCGCCCTCCCCTCTCCCCTGCTGCTGGCCAAGGTTCGGTGCGGGATCTGCAGCTGGATGTGTGCGGCGGGTCCTTGCTGGCGCTGCTCTAGTCCCGGCGGCCTTGGACCTGCGTTCTACGTCCTCCGTCGCTTGCTGGCGTCCTCTGCCAGGCAACTCCGGCTTCCAGCTGCCCTGGCTCGCCGATGTCCAAACAGTTGTGGCCTCGACAAGTTGGATCTGCGTCCCTCTAGTCCTAACTTTCGACGTTGTCGGTCGTCGTCGCCTCCCCCACACGGTTGTCTTTGCTTTGCCGTCTACCCTACTCTGTACACCTCAAAGCCTTCCCTTTTGTCAAATCTAATGCTCGTGGGTCCGGAGCCGGTGCTACCCTCCGGCGACAGGTGCAACGCATGAACCTCCCTTATTGTCATGGGGTTCCGACCAACGGTGGCTTCCTCATCTTTGATTCTAGATCCGGCGGCTATGTAGATGCTCTAACCGCTAATCCCGGGAACGAGCAGTGATATGTTATGGTTAGTTGACTTGTCGAGATCGATAGTGGAAGCTTCATTTTGGTATGGTTGTATACTTCAATCAAGTCGTGAATTGGTCGATGATCCCAGCTTAATTTTGTTTATGGACGGCGGCCGGTCGATTCAAGCCGCCTCAACTAATGGCAGCTAGCGACTAAGAGAATCATCAAGGGGAACAATGGGTGAATAAATAAACAAAGTAGTGTACGTTGGCTGATTATTAGAGCCTCAAGTGCTTGACTTATATTAAGACTAATTAATAAGCTTACTACGTACGTTGTCTCTTAGTGAAGCTAGACAGTACGTATACTTTACAAAACAAAACTGAAATTTTGTCTTCTTAGCAGAAGGAGAAGAAAATAAAAACTAGTGGAGGCTGCTTGTATTGTATTAAAATAAGAGGCTACCAGCCTACGACTGGAATTGGTTGCTACAAATTTGATGTACAATTAAGGCTTGATTCTCAACTTAACTTGATCATCGAGATTTCAAGAAAATGATGGAAGATCCTTGGAAAGATGATCCCAATCTGACATGCTACAGATAGTACCAGCTCGAGCATGTCAAGCTGGATGTCCTCGCTCGTTGAGAAATCAAGGAGAGAGAGAGAGAAAAGACGTTGCTATCGAATTCAAGACTTTTTCTAGCTTATCACTGATCCAAAACATGTGAGGTTTTGTTCTGAGATCGAGATTGGGATTGAGATGGAGATGGAGATGAAGGCGAGGATCAAGATGGAGATGGTGCATGTGTTTAGTCAAACCAGATGGCATGCATATATTGCTTGCACGCAATGCATGTGCTTAGGTTCAGGATTGGATTTCTTCTCCTGAACAGCATCTTTCTTGCAGTTCTTATTAAAGTTCCCCTTCTTTTCTTTGCTCTTTTTCTTGAAATTAGTGGTCTTGTTGACTATCAACACTTGATGCTTCTTTTTGGTTTCTACCTCCACAGCCTTTAGCATTGCGAAGAGCTCGGGAATCGTCTTGTTCATCCTTGCATATTATAGTTCATCACGAAGCCTTTATAGCTTGGTGGCAGTGATTGAAGAGCTCTGTTAATGACACTATCATCAGGAAGATTAACTCCCAGCTGAGTTAAGTGGTTATGGTACCCAGACATTCTGAGTATGTGTTCACTGACAGAACTATTCTCCTCCATTTTGCAGCTGTAGAACTTGTTGGAGACTTCATATCTCTCAACTCGGGTATTTGCTTGAAATATTAACTTCAACTCTTCGAACATCTCATATGCTCCATGAAGTTTAAAATGTATTTGAAGTCCCGATTCTAAGTCGTAGAGCATGGCACACTGAACTATCGAGTAGTCATCAACACGCGGCTGCCAGGCATTCACAATGTCTGCAGTTACCGGTGCAGGGGGTACACCTAGCGGTGCTTTCAGGATGTAATTCTTCTGTGCAGCAATGAGGATAATCCTCAAGTTACGGACCCAGTCCGTGTAATTGCTACCATCATCTTTTAACTTAGCTTTCTCTAGAAATGCATAAAATTCAAAGGAACTGTAGCATGGGACATTGATCTACAATAACATAGACATGCAAAATAACTATCAGGACTAAGTTCATGATAAATTAAAGTTCAATTAATCATATTACTTAAGAACTCCCACTTAGATAGACATCCCTCTAGTCATCAAAATGGTCACATGATTTAAATCAACTAAACCATGTCCGATCATCATGTGAGATGGAGTAGTTTTCAATGGTGAACATCACTATGTTGATCATATCTACTATATGATGCACGTTCGACCTTTCGGTCTCATTGTTCCAAGCCCATATCTGCATATGCCAGGCTCGTCAAGTTTAACCCGAGTGTTCTGCACGTGCAAAACTGGCTTGCACACGTTGTATGCGAACGTAGAGATTATCACACCCGATCATCACGTGGTGTCTCAGCACAACGAACTGTAGCAACAGTGCATACTCAGGGAGAACATTTGTACCTTAAAATTTAGTAAGGGATCATCTTATAATGCTACCGCCGTACTAAGCAAAATAAGATGCATAAAAGATAAACATCACATGCAATCAAAATATATGACATGATATGGCCATCATCGTCTTGTGCTCATGATCTCCATGACCGAAGGATCGTCATGATCTCCATCATCACCGGCGCGACACCTTGATCTCCATAGTAGCATTGTTATCGTCTCGCCAACTATTGCTTCTACGACTATCGCTACCGCTTAGTGATAAAGTAAAGCAATTGCATGGCGATTGCATTTCATACAATAAAGAGACAACCTTATGGCTCCTGCCAGTTGCCGATAACTCTGTTACAAAACATGATCATCTCATACAACAATTTATATCACATCATGTCTTGACCATATCACATCACAGCAAGCCCTGCAAAAACAAGTTAGACGTCCTCTACTTTGTTGTTGCAAATTTAACGTGGCTGCTACGGGCTTCTAGCAAGAACTGTTCTTACCTACGCATCAAAACCACAACGATTTTTTGTCAAGTGTGTTGTTTTAACCTTCAACAAGGACCGGCCGTAGTCAAACTCGATTCAACTAAAGTTGTAGAAACAGACACCCGCCAGCCACCTATGTGGAAAGCACATCGGTAGAACCAGTCTCATGAACGCGGTCATGTAATGTCGGTCTGGACCGCTTCATCCAACAAAGTAAGACGTTGGTGGTAGGCAGTATGACTATTGTCGCCCACAACTCTTTGTGTTCTACTCGTGCATATAACATCTATGCATAGACCTGGCTTGGATGCCACTGTTAGGGAACATAGTATTTCAAAAAAATTCCTACGATCACGTAAGATCTATCTATGTGATGCACAACAACGAGAGGGGATAGTGTGTCCACGTACCCTCGTAGACTGAAAGCGGAAGCGTTTAGTAACGCGGTTGATGTAGTCGAACATCTTCACGATCCAACCGATCCAAGTACCGAATGTACGACACCTCCACGTTCAGCACACGTTCAGCTCAATGACGTCCCTCGTGCTCTTGATCCAGTTGAGGACAAGGGTGAGTTTTGTCAGCACGACGGCGTGGCAACGATGATGATGATGTTACCGGCGCAGGGCTTCGCCTAAGAACTACGATGGTATGATCGAGGTGTGTAACTGTGGAGGGCACACACGGTTAAGAGAAACTTGTGTGTCCTAGGGTGCCCCCCTACCCCCGTATGTAAAGGAGGGAGGGGGAGGTCGACCAGCCTAGGCCAGACGCGCCAGGAGAAGGGGAATCCTACTAGGACTCCAAATCCTAGTAGGTTTCCACCTAAAAGGAGAGCGGGAAGGAATAGGAGAGGGAGAAGGAAAGAGGGGGGCCGCCCCCTCCTAGTCCAATTCGGACCAGCCAAGGGGGGGGCGGCCACCCTGTAGCCCTCCTCTCCTTTTCACTAAAGCCCAATAAGGCCCATTACTTCCCCGGGGGGGGGGGGGGGTTCCGGTAACCTCCCAGTACTCCGGAAAATGCCCGAATCATTTCAGAACCTTTCCGATATCCGAACATGGCCTTCCAATATATCAATCTTTATGTCTCGACCATTTCGAGACTCCTTGTCATGTCTGTGATCTCATCCGAGACTCTGAACAAACTTCGGTCATCAAAAACACATAACTCATAATACATATCGTCATCGAACGTTAAGCGTGCGGACCTTACGGGTTCGAGAACTATGTAGACATGACCGAGAAACATCTCTGATCAATAACCAATAGCGGAATGCTCATATTGGCTCCTACATATTCTACGGAGATCTTTATCGATCAAACCACATAACAACCTACATTGTTCCCTTTGTCATCGGTATGTTACTTGCACGAGATTCGATCGTCGGTATCTTCATACCTAGTTCAATCTCGTTACCGGCAGGTATCTTTACTCGTTCTGTAATGCTTCATCCCCCAACTAACTCACTAGTCACATTGCTTCCAAGGCTTATAGTGACGAGTGTCAGTGTCAAAACCGGCAGATCTTGGGTAGGGGGTCCCGAACTGTGCGTCTAAGGATCGAAGGTAACAAGGAGGCAGGGTACACGATGTTTACCTAGGTTTGGGCCCTCTTACTGGAGGTAATACCCTACTTCCTGCTTGATTGACTTTGATGAGTATAGGGGTTACAAGAGTTGATCTACCTCGAGATCGTAATGGCTAAACCCTAGATGTCTAGCATGTATGATTGTGATTATCTCTACGGACTAAACCCTCCCGTTTATATAGACACGGGAAGGGCTTAGGGTTGTACAAAGTCGGTTTACAGAGAAAGTAATACATGATGCAAATGCCAAGCTTGCCATCCACACAAAGGAGAGTCCCATCCGGACACGGAGGAAGGTCTTCGATCTCATATCATCATGGCCCATTAGTTCGGCCCATATCACATAGCCTGGACACCCGAGGACCCCTTAATCCTGGACTCCCACAGTAGCCCCTAAACCGGTCTTCAATGACGAGGTATCTGGCGCGGATTGTCTCCGGCATTGCAAGGCGGGTTCCATCTCCAAATACTCCAAAGCAGTCTTCGGTACACAAGAGCTGTACCCGGACCTGCCTACAACCCTAAGCTATAAAAGCAACAATACTTGAAATAAAACAAGTCACGTTCATGGCAAATTTTTCAGCGAGACGTGATGTTCTGGCCCTGTTATTATTCTGAACAGTTTTACAGCCCCACGTTTCATGTTTCGAGGCACGGTCATTGACACGTCTTGTCAAAGCAGAGATCGTGTCCCCTTATTACGGGATTCTCATCAATACGGATGTGGGTAATCCAACCGTGCCGTTCACACGTCTCCTCGGGAATAGGTGAGGTTTAAGGCTTATGAGGGGGGCGCTTGATATTCACAGCCTCTATAAGAGGACAAGGACCCATCTATTCACATCACGCCTTCTTCTTCCTCTGCCTTCCCACCTCCGAGCTCCAGCGCCCAAGTTCTAAAACTTCCCTTTTGTACCAACTTCCCCAGCAATGGCTCGATCTGGTCTCTAGGGCAAGTGGGTGGCCTCCTCCGTTACGGAGAAGAACATCGAAGATCTACGCGAGGCGAGGTACCTGATGGTGGAGATCAAACACAGGCTTCCGACCCCGGGGTAGGTCATCCCTACCCCAAAGTCTGGCGAGAGGGTGGTGTTCATCCCCCACTTCCTCCGAGGACTCGGGTTCGCCCTCCATCCCTTCGTCCGATTACAGGCTGGATTTCCACGATCTGTCCCCGAATTCCTTCCAACACATCTCGGTGATCATCGTCGTATGTGAGGCATTACTCCGCGTCCCTTCACGCTTCGGCCTATGTCTCAAGGTCTCAACATGAAGCCGAAGGTGGTTGAGGGCCAACACGCAGAGTGCGGCGGCGCCATGGTGAGCAAGCTCAACCATGTTACTTGGCCCAAAGGGAGATTCGTGGATACTGTCAAGGTATGGCAACAAGAGTGGTTCTACGTCACTGAACCTCGCGGCACCAAATGGGAAGCTACTCCTGCTTCCAGATCTAGGCCTCCACTGCGGCTCGCATCCTGGACCAAGAAAGGTCTGTACTGGGAATCTTCTGATGAAGTATTGATGCTGCAAAAGCGCATCAAGATCATGATAGCAAAGGACATCACCCTTGCGGACGTGGTTCAGGTGATGCTTATCCGCCGAGCTCTCCCCTGCCAACGACGCCCTCTCAAAATGTGGGAGTTTAATCCGAAGGGGCCTCGGACACTGCTGAACTTCTACGGCACGATGCACAAGGGGATCTGAAAGTTGCTTTTCAAGAAGCAGAAGTTGTGGCCAAGGACATCTGACGACACCGGCCTTGAGTGCAACCATCCGGCATCCCCGGTAAGTATTATATTTCTGAATATATTTTAGCTCATCAATCCTTAGGAGAAGCACTGAGAATTCCATCTCTCGAATAGGACTGGATAAAGAAGGCGGAGCGGATCAAGTGTTCGGACCTGCTCCCGGAAGACCCAGTTGGGCCTCTGTTGATGAAGATGCTGGTCCCGACGCCTTACCAGGCACCGGCAAAGAAGGACAAGAAGAAGAAGAGCAAGGAGGCCTAAAGCATCCTCCATCGCGAGGATACTTCGGGCGCTATGTCCAGAGGAACCAAGGATCCTTCCTCTCCCGAGGGAGACGAAGGCGAGGATGAGGAGGAGGAGGAAGAAGAGAAGAACCCTCCTTCCCAAGGGAAAAAGAGGGCGGCCTCCATAGATTCGGAGGAGGGGGCGTCCAAGGGGGGAAGTGTATCCCTCTCGGACGAGTCGGATTCGGGCACCGAAGCCGTGCCCAAGCACCGCCCCCGAGCCAAGCCCCTTGCCGAATCATAAGCGCCTTTAAAATGCCTTTCGTACGTCCAATCTGTTTATAAATTATAAGGATAATACCAAATTTTTGTGTTTCAGTCCGGCCCGGGACATCCCTCAAGATTCATCATCGGGGGATCTTTCGCCGGAGAAGATGGAGAGCGAGACGCCTCCACAAGCTTCCCCGCCTCCTAGGACGGATGACACCGAGGAGTCGTCCCAAAGGATTTCACCACACGCCGGAGAAGTGCGAGAGGAGACCAAGACGGCGCCTGAGGATAACACCTTGGTTGCCGAAAACATGAAGAGCACAACCTTCATGGAGACCGGCGACAGGGGTCCTGGTTCATCAAATCCCGCCGAAGACTGTTCCGGAGACACAAATGACTCCGGAACCGAATCAGCAGTCCCCTCCGCGGGAGGGGGAGGAAGCTACTCCAGCAACGACCTCTGATAACATAGAGGTGCCGAACATGCTGACGGATGCTCTGCAGAGCGCGTCCGTCTTGGAAGAGCACCGTACCTTGATGGGTGCGGTAGCTGAGAAGGTTCAGTCTGCTAAGAGCTAGCTGAATGAAGCCTTCACTAGCCTACTAATAGGCTTCGAGGTATGCAATGTAATGTCTTCAGCTGCTTTTACATATGAAAAATCTGCCTGTATATAGATAGTAGCCCCTGAGACTCTGTTTGGCCAATGAAGGAGGGCGAACAGAGGGTCTACAAATATCCGCAGGGAATGACATGCATATCTTTTTGATAAAAACAGGCTTCACTGTTAGCGGTGACCGCTCAGGCCACTGAAGTTTCCAAACTGAAGCGGAAACCGCAGCTGGTCGACTAGGAAAACAACCACATTAATAAGCGACTCTACGAGGCGCAGGGTATACTCCATATGTAATTGAATTAGTTTGCAAATGCTAAGTTTGAGGCTTTACGCGCTGCTATGTGTATGATTGTAGATGGTGCTGCTGAGGTCGAGACCCTCAGGAGTGACCTTGCCCGCGCGAAGGAGAGAGCACGGGTGAGCGATGTGGCCGCTGGCTTGAAGGCCGAACAAGTCACCTGGCGCCAGTTCGAGGAGCAGGTATCCAAATTTGAGCAAGAGCTCAAGGATACCAATCACAAGTGCGAGCTCCTCGAAGAGGATAATAAATCGAAGGCGGCCGAACTCACCAAGGCCCTTCAGGAAGCCCAGGAGGCAAGGTCCGAATCCCGAGCGGCTCGCGAGGAGATCTGCCAGGACGGACAGATAGCGGCTGGTAAGCCCTTTATTTTACTGTCTAAGTTTGGCGATCAGAAGTATGCCTTGCCTAATCGACTATGGAATTCTCCAGACGCCTTTGCGGGCCTTCTGAAGAGTGCCGCTGATACTGCACAATTCTACCGAGCCCAGGAGGGGCAGGCGAATGAGAAGTTGTTCTGGTCGCAGTTCGCGGCACAGGAGCGCCCGACGCTGCTGAACGACCAGATGGCGCAGTGGGCCGAGCTGCACAAGATGTCCAGAGAGGCCATGAAGGAGGTCATAATATGGCACTGGACAGCCGAACCCGCTCCGAGCAGCTACTTTGGCCTAGTGCGGCGACTCGTCGATGCCGCGCCCCGAATTGATGCAATCAAGCGGTCAGTGTGCATAGAAGGTGCTCGGATGGCCTTCGCCTGCGTCAAGGTGCACTGGGCGAAGATGAAGGCCGCTGTTATCGTGGTTCAAGGTCCACCCAAAGGCAAGGACCACCGCACGCTAGAGCGTTATTACGACGACGTCTTAGAGGGCGCCCGCTTGATAGAGGGTCAATGTTCAAAGGCTATATTCGAATGAATGTATCCTAACGACCCGGACATGTTTGTTATATAGTAAGGCTTTGTGATATATTTGTGCCATTGCTATGAAAGTTTTGTTCCTCCTGTGCGGCTGTTTCTGTATTCCTGAGGTTTTCCAGTCGTCGGCTTCAGCCCCCACATAGATGCTACGGGGGTGTTCGGATTGACACACGAACACTCTTGCCCCAACTTCTTGGTCCATAACGGAGGTGTCTTTGCGGCGAACTAGGCAATCAGACTATATGGCTTTAACACTCTCACTTAGCCATAGGAGTTTGACGATGGGGCTACCGAATAGCCCCTGGTACGTATGCGGACTATCCGAATCCGGATGCGTCATGTGTATGACTGGAAAAACAATCCTTCGTTTAATACGGAAAAAATCGCTAAAGATTTAATAAGTCACCGAATGACTAACCAACTCTTACCTCATCATGACAGTCAATTTTCGGCTTTCTCTGCTGAGGTGCTTGACCGGACGAACCGGAAACACAATCGCAGTAGTTCTCCCTTTACTACCCTAGCCGAACAAACGGAACGTAAGGTAGCAAGCACAGGAGCCGGGCAACCCAACTATTGACCAAAGACATGATTCGGAGCCGATGCATATAGTGCCAGGCTCGGGACGCTGAAGTGTGCTACAAAGTTGTTCGGACTTTCTTTTAGCGGCACATAAGTGGCCGTATAGAGCCCCTGGCAATGGGTGTCGAAGTATGTGTGACAACTGGAGAGACGGCGTACAGTTTTATAAATAAAGTTGATACCGGAAAAATTCTCCCTACTAGGATCTGATTGATACGTCAAGACGTGATCTTACAGACGGTATCATAAGCACCAAAATCATTTTACATGTCGGGGGTCTAATAATAAGGAGAAATGCTTAGTACGGGTCCTTTAAATAAGGTTCGGTCCGAAGAGTCCTTTGGATGTCCCGCCGCACGTCTGTGCTGCTTTCGCCTTGTAGGGAGAGGTTCCTTAAAGGGAACGGTCTTCTGTTCCTCGTACGAAACCGGGCTCGAAGTGAGTCCTTGTAAGTCCGTAGGATACATGGGCTCGAATGCACCTGTGGTAGAAGAGAAAAATAGTCAAAGAAAGGTGGAAGGTCATATAGGGTTGAACCGTACTATAGACCTGCTTGTATTGTGCCTCCATTGATGCCCAAGGGATTTTGAGTGTGTAGTGATGTATGCACGGTATGAATTCCGTGAATGTAGGCGGCAATCAATGGAGGCAAAACTGCTAGTTTAACTCTGGAAGTACCAGGCTGTCAGCTTGCGGGGTTGACTGGACTTTCTTAGCAAGGTCCGGCGGCTTGATGGCCGATGAGGTGTGCGGCTTGAGAAGGCCGCTCTGTACTCCGGCTGCGAGAGCCGCAGTGTGCTCGTCGGTGCGTAGGGAGCGTTCCTTGTTTCCATTTACGGTTATGATGCTGCATGGACCGGGCATCTTGAGCTTTAGATAAGCATAGTGCGGGACCGCGTCGAATAGAGCAAAAGCGGTCCGTCCGAGTAGTGCGTGATAGCCACTTCGGAAGGGGACGATGTCGAAGATCAAGTCCTCACTACAGAAGTTGTTGGGTGAGCCGAAGATGACCTCCAGTGTTATTGAGCCCGAGCAATGGGATTCTACGCCAGGTATTACTCCTTTAAAGGTAGTTTTGGTGGGCTTGATTCGTGACGGATCAATGCCCATTTTGCAGACGGTGTCTATGTAAAGCAGGTTGAGACTACTGCCACCGTCCATTATGACTCGCGTAAGGTGGAATCCGTCGATCATTGGATTGAGGACCAAAGCTGCCGAACCTCCATGACGGATACTGGTTGGGTGGTACTTGCGATCGAAGGTGATCGGACAAGCCGACCATTGGTTGAATTTTGGGGCGACTGGCTCTACAGCGTACACGTCCATTAGTGCGCGCTTGAGCTCCCGCTTGGGGATGTGGATGACATAGAGCATATTCACTGTTTTGACCTCGGGGGGGGGGGGGATTTCTTTTGTCCCCCTGTGTTCGGAGGGCGAGGCTCTTCTTCGTCGTCCTCGCTGGGCGGCCTTTTCCCCTTGTGTTCGGCGTTGAGCTTGCCAGCCTGTTTAAAAACCCAAGAGCTCCTGGTGTGATTGGCAGGTTTATCAGGGGTGCCATAAATCTGGCAAGGTCGATCAAGTATTTTGTCCAAACTGGATGGACCATCGTCTTTGGCTCCTTTGAATGGCTTCTTCCGTTGACCGGATCTGGAGCCGCTGAATCCTGCATTGACCGCCATGTCTTCGTTATTGTTTTACGCTTGTGCTTGTGGCGTCATGGCTTACCATTGTCGTCCCTGGCTTCAGAGGTGCCTGGGACGCTGGTGCTATTGCTTCTATGAGCTAGCCAGCTATCTTCTCCCGTGCAAAAGCGGGTCATAAGTGCGGTAAGGGCTGCCATGTACTTCGGTTTTTCTTGGTCGAGGTGTCGGGCAAGCCACTCGTCTCGAACATTGTGTTTGAAATCTACGAGGGCTGCGGCGTCCGGACAATCCACAATCTATTTTTTCTTGATTAGGAACCTGGTCCATAGCTTCCGGGCTGATTCGTCGGGTTGCTGGACTATGTGACTAAGGTCATCGGCGTCTGGAGGACGAACATAGGTGCCTTGGAAGTTGTCTCTAAAGGCGTCATCCAAGTCTTCCTAGATACCAATAGAATTATCTGGGAGGCTTTTTAACCAGTGTCGTGCTGGTCCCTTAAGCTTTAGAGGGAGGTATTTGATGGCATGTAGGTTGTCACCGTGAGCCATGTGAATGTGGAGAAGAAAGTCTTCAATCCATACTGCGGGGTCTGTTGTGCCATCATATGATTCAATGTTCACGGGTTTAAACCCTTCTGGGAACTGGTACTCCATTACCTCATCGGTGAAGCATAGGGGGTGTGCGGCTCCTCTATATCAGGCCACGTCACGACGCAGTTCAGATGGAGTCCGGACGAGGTGATCGGCCTGGGTGAGGTTATGCTTATCTTGCCAGGCCTGATAGCCGTCTTCTTGTGCTAGAGCACGCCCCCTTGATCCACAAATCGATCTGGTCTAACCGGCTCTATTATCCAGGTCTTGTCGTAGGTCATAAGTGTATCCTGCAGCCATTGTCTCTCTGCCTTTTTGGTGTTCGGCTTGACCTGCCACCCTACCTTGGCCACGTGGTGGTCGGTCAGGTCTGACACCGACTCTATGCTTTGGCGGTACGGGCTCCAAGGCCTCATCGTCAAATTGGGGTAGCAACTTGCACTTTGGGTAACTTTTGGTTGGGCGCTCGAGTCCGTATTCCTCAGCTGCTAGGACATCAGTCCATCTATCATTGAGAAGATCCTAGTTGGCTTGAAGCTGCTATGTCTTTGACAGTGGCTATGAAATGGGTGGTGAGTGGGATGTAAAATTCCCTGCTCTCAGCCCCTGGTATGGGTTGGGCGTAGTTCCGCAGCGATCCTTCTGTAATAGCGAGAGATCGCATTAGGTCCAGGGCCTCATCTAAGAGCGAGGTCTAGACGGAGAAGCAAGGGTCCGGTGAGTTGGGCGGGGCAGAAGTTCCCTGGCCGAACTAACATAACGCGGACCTCGAGAGTTCGGACCTAGCGGCCGGAGGCGAGCCTAGTTACACAATGATGAAGGGAGCCTGGAGCAATTCCGGACCTGTCGGTGGGGTGATCCCCTCCGGTCCTCCGGTGTCCGGCTCTATGGCTATAGAGAGTCCGGCGGGCTCTAAACTCCCGTCTTCGAACCTGGTGATGCGCTCCGGATCTAAGGCCTAGAGAGGTGGTCGGGGCTACGAACCCTTGGAAGATCAGGTCTCCTCGGATGTCAGCGACATAATTCAGATTTTCAAAACATATCTGATGACCGGGGGCGTAGCTGTCGATCTGCTCCAGCTGGCCAATCGAATTGGCCCGCTGTGCGAAGCCGCCGAATACGAAGGTCTGGCCGGGGAGAAAAGTCTCCCTCAAGGCGGTGTTGTTGTGGATGATTGATGGAGCCATCGATCCTTCTTGCGATGACACAGTAAAACTCTCAATGAAAGCACCAATGTCAGTGTCAAAACTGGCAGATCTCGGGTAGGGGGTCCCGAAATGTGCGTCTAAGGATCAAAGGTAACAAGGAAGCAGGGGACATGATGTTTACCCAGGTTCGGGCCCTCTTAATGGAGGTAATACCCTACTTCCTGCTTGATTGACTTTGATGAGTATAGGGGTTACAAGAGTTGATCTACCTCGAGATCGTAATGGCTAAACCCTAGATGTCTAGCTTGTATGATTTTAATTATCTCTACGGACTAAACCCTCCAGTTTATATAGACACCGAAAGGGACTAGGGTTGTACAAAGTCGGTTTACAGAGAAAGGAATACATGACGCAAATGCCAAGCTTGCCATCCACGAGAAGGAGAGTCCCATCCGAACAAGCAGGACGGTTTTCGATCTAATATCTTCATGACCCATTAGATCGGCCCATATCACATAGCCCGGACGCCCGAGGACCCCTTAATCCTGGACTCCCTCAATGAGCATTACCGAGAGGGCCCAGAGATACCTCTCCGATACACGGAGTGAAAAATCCTAATAGCGATCTATGCCAACTCAACAAACACCTTCGGAGACACCTGTAGAGCATCTTTATAATCACCCAGTTACGTTGTGACGTTTGATAGCACACAAGGTGTCCCTCCGGTATTCGGGAGTTGCATAATCTCATAGTGAGAGGAACATGTATAAATTATGAAGAAAGCAATAACAATAAACTGATCGATCATTGTGCTAAGCTAACGGATCGGTCATGTCCATCACATCATTCTCTAATGATGTGATCCCGTTCATCAAATGACAACACATGTCTATAGGAACATCACCATCTTTGATCAACGAGCTAGTCAAGTAGAGGCATACTAGGGACCATATGTTTTGTCTATGTATTCACACATACACTAAGTCTCCGGTTAACACAATTCTAGCATGAATGATAAACATTTATCATGATATAAGGAAATATAAATAACAACTTTATTATTGCCTCTAGTGCATATTTCCTTCAATGCCGGCTCGGTCTTTCGGAGGTGCTCATAGGGATAGGGTGTGCGTGTGTGCGTTCGTAGGGGTGAGTGCATGCGCGTGTATATGAGCGCTTGTGTCTGTACTTTGTTCAAAAAATATATTGTGTTCAAAAAAAACTTACACGTTATTTGGGATGTGGCTAAACGGTGTGGAATCAAGCATAGCGGGACATATTCAGATAGGAATATATGCATTACTTTGGGCTATATGACGACATTATCTTTAACCAGAAAAACTTTATCAACTTTTTGCAGGTTATCTATAGAGCTACTGCTTGGATCCGTACGTGGTCGTTACTCACTCATGCAGACTACATGGAGTTTTTGGTTACTGGGTGCAACCGATGGGATACGGTCGCACGAGTTATCTTTAATCGATTTGGATGGCGAGCTACTAACAGGCTAGATTTATATTAAAACTAA
This sequence comes from Triticum aestivum, assembly GCF_018294505.1. NCBI lineage: Eukaryota > Viridiplantae > Streptophyta > Magnoliopsida > Poales > Poaceae > Triticum > Triticum aestivum. The sequence goes on from NC_057804.1 coordinate 671,785,174, forward strand.
TTAACAAGCTTACTACGTACGTTGTCTCTTTACAAGACAAAACTGAAATTTTGTCTTGTTGGCACGAGGAGGTATCTCGTACGTAGAAAATAAAAACCAGTGGAGGCTGCTTGTATATTATATTAATATATGACAGGCTACCTGCCTAGCACCGGAATTGGTTGCTACAAATTTGATGTACAATTAAGGCTTGATTCTCAACTTAACTTGATCCACGAGATTTGAAGAAAATGATACAAGATCCTTGGAAAGAAGAATAAGAAGATATTAGGAGATTACGTACAAAATATATGATCTTATCTGATCTCAACCATGCATGCATGTTGCCACAGATAGTGCCAGCTCGAGCGTGTCAAGAAATCAAGAAAAGGCGTTGCTATCGAATTCAAGACTTTTTCTAGCTTATCACGGATCCAGGACATGTGAGTTTCTGTTCTGAGATCGAGATCGGGATTGAGATGGAGATGGAGATGGAGACGAAGGCGAGGATCAAGATGGAGATGGTGCATGTGCTTAGTCAAACCAGGTGGCATGCATATATTGCTTGCACGCAACGCATGGGCTTAATAGCAAGCAGTATGGCAGATGGCAGATGCAACCAAGAAATAATTATGGAGAAATAACTATACTGTTCGAAGAAGCACATGCCTCCTATCTCTCTCATGCGCCTGCGCAAACAGAACCGGTGTTTTTGGATGTATTAGTATTATCTCTCTATATTATTGTTTGAATAGAAAAATTGTCTACTCTCTCTATCTCTCTATATTTGTCATCTACGCCTGTGCGCAGGTTATCTTCTCAAGCTATATATATATCCCCTTGCATAATGTTGGATATATTACTAGTACTAGCCCCCGCAAAAAAAATATTACTAGTAATAGAATAATGCCCATGCGATTGCAACGGAATATAAATATTCTAATATATTAGGTTGTGATTTACCTGTCAATAATAATATGATTGTGTAAATAAATGTTCATCAAATTATGTCTGTGAATTACCTTATATTTTGATTACAAGTTTGGTAAGTAATTAAAATAAAATTAGTTCAGAAGGTAAGTAAAACTAAGAAGATGATTAATTATCATATACATGGAAGGTTGGACGAAAAGGTGGTGGAAAGAAAGGTGAATGAGAACCTTAGTTCTTTTTAAATAGTATATAGATATAGATATAAATAGAGATTTTTTTGCTACTCTCTCTCCACACAGGCATAGAGCGACGGAGAGAATAGCCAACAAAAGAATAACTGCTTTGCATGCTAGGGGGCCTAGCAGAGCGGTTCTCGGTGTTTAGTACTTCCGGACGGAGGGAGTAGATGAAAGTATGCACTAACAATGAACACCTAATGGATGGCTGTTAAATGGAGGATAAGAAATGGATGGTGGATCCTGCAGTGCTAGTACTCCCTGGGCACCCGATGATTGCGCTTCTATTTAATATGCTACCACCGGAATTGATTAGAGGAATTTTTTTATGTAGAAAACTTGATTCTCAGCTCAACTTGATGAGATTTTGAGAAAAAATAATAGAAGATCTTCTCAAGGAAGAATAAGAAGATATTAGGAGATTACAAAATGATCTTTTCAAATCCAAAGTTTTAAATAACTGATTATAGCTTTCGGAAAGCTCTCCCGCTATCATTATGTACTACCTCCGTTCCTTTATATAAGGTGTATTTATTTTTTGATAAAATTTCAGAATGTAAGGTGCATTTCTTCTAATTCCTCATAATCCCCTTGTTAGCCCTCTAGAAAAAGGAAAATATATCTCTCCTGATTGTCTGTATCTCTCCTTGAAGTAAAAGAAGGAAACTATCTCTATGTCGATTGCATTTATCTCTTACTTTCCTGGACTAACTGATTTACTTGACACTAACCAATAAATTTGCCAAGGGTAATTTCGTCCTAACACGTCTATAATTATGTGTCTTGATCACCGTGCCAAAAATAATACACCTTAGATAAAGGAACGGAGGGAGTACTTTTTAACACATTATAAATGAAAAACAAAGGTAATATCTTGCTAATTTTGACTATAGTGCTAAATTTAGAGTCTTTCTTTTTATAAAGGACATTTCATTAAATTTATATATCGAGGTGAGCTACATCAAAGAAATGCCCAGCCACTCGATAGCACGATGTGCACAGCCAACAAGTCCAACACAATCAAAAGTAAAGATTGTTTTACAACAAAAGTAAATCAATCCGACCTATGGCAGGGTAGATCCGATCCGAAGGTTGCACTGCCATCCATGGAGGGAGAAAACCTCCCTGGACGTATGCTCTAGCCTCCACGAGATAGACGAGATACGGAGCCATCGCATACATGCATGAATAACCTGCACATGAGATGAAACATGTTTATTGTTAAAAACCACATCATTCCTGTAAAGCCACAACATCCAACACAAGGCATCCGCCCTCACAAGAATGTGTGCACAAAATTGTTTATCAATACCCCGCAAGCAATTGTCAAACATGTTACGTGCACTTCGAGGGGATATAGATTTGAAGTTACTTGAACTATGGCCCACACCGCGCGAGTAAACTTACACTCAAAAGATTAAGTGTTTAATAGACTCGTCACACTGGCAGAAGACACATGTCTTGCTACCTTGCTAGTTGCATCATGCCAGGTTATCTCTTGTTAAGATTACGCCTCTACTCAGAAACACGAGGAATATCTTCACTCTTAGAGGTATTTTGAGCTTCCATAATCTTTTGTTATCAACCAGAACATCACTATGAGCCAGTGCATCGTACAAGGACTTGACTGAAAATCTGCCGTTCTGATGCAGATTCCATCGAAAGTTGTCTCGTTCGCTTGACGGCTGAATGGCCTCTAGAAGAATGGTTAATTCCATGCTGCCAAGCGAGGCACAAGAAGGTTCATACGGAAAGAAATATCAGCGTCTTGTTCTACGAAACCTTGTTTGATCGTGACAAATTTATGTTTGACAATCTTGTAGAAGCTAGGGTATTCTAGCATAAGTGGGGTGGCGCCCAGCCAGGTATCTTCCCATAATTGAACCTAAGAACCATCCCTAACCGAGAAAGTGCCAAATTGAAAAAAAAATCCTTGGCCTTCATCACACCATGCCAAAAATGCGATCCCTAGGTTTCCAATGAACTTGAGAAATGGCTTTGGACCCCATGTACTTGTTATGAATGATTTTCTGCCGGACTCCATTCTTAGTGAATAGTTTGTAAACCCATTTACTCAGAAGGGCAATGTTTTGAATCTCAAGATCTTGAATTCCATGGGCCCCTTGACTTTTAGGTTGGCATAATATACTACATCTGGTCAGCCGATATTTCTTGGGTTCATTATCACACTGCCAAAAGAATCTGGATCTAAAGTAATGCGGATGTTGAAGAACCCCTTGCGGTAAGTGGAAAAATGGCAACATGTATAGAACTATATTGCTGAGGACAAAGTTCAGCATCGCAAAATTTAGAATCATTTAGCATCACTAAATTGCGGTTTTGCTAGAAAATTCTAAATCACGTCGTAGCACTCCAAATTCCCGGTTGATGCATTCATATATATGATGCATTGGTACCAAGCTTAGTTATTAAGTTAGGATGCTTGATCAGTGCTTGGTTCTTTGATGCATGCACGTGTGTATGTCAAGCATACGTACGTGGTAAATAATGTATGCATTTTTTTTTCATGATTTAACGAAGAAGATTGAACTTGCTTAGCTTTGCTGTAGCTCCTCAGTAACCTTTCATTGCTACTGTCTGAGCTGCCGCTGAATGACATAGCACTCTGTTTAAAACTTTGGTCACATCTAAACCGGGCCTATATGTTGTTACATACTCCCTCTCGTCCTTTTACTCTGCATATAATAATTGTGTGAAGTCAAACTTCATAAAGTTTGACCATATTTATATGAAGAAATTTCAACATCTATATGTTAAAGTTATACAATATGAAAATTTAAGTCATGACGCATCTACTGATATTGATTTCACGTTGTGAATGTTGGTATTTTTTTCTATAAAGTTGGTCAAACTTTACGAGGCTTGACTTTCAACAAATCTTATATCAAAGGGAGTACATACATACATACATACATACATACATACATACCCAACATGCATGACATGGTAACGTAGTATCAGCTCAATGGTGTGAAGCTGGATGTCCCCTATGGCTCGTTGAGAAATGAAGAAAAGAGAGGAGACGTTGCTATCGATCGAATCGAAGACTTTTTTTAGCATATCTCTGATCCAAGATATGTCAGCCAGGTTGTTTAGGAGATGTGTGGCACTGCTCGCAAGGGATGGGCGCGCTTAATAGCAAGCAGTGTGGCAGATGCATGGGAGATCGATCCAGAGCAAAATTACTATTATTATTATTGTGTTGTACATGATAGTAGACAGTTGGCAAGCAAGAAATACTAATTATGAAGAGAGAGAGAGAGGGGGGGGGGGAGAGAGAGAGAGAGAGAGAGAGAGAGAGAGAGAGATTTGTGCCAACTCACACGTACACTTATTACCTAAAGTCCACCCGGCCGGCCGGATCAAACCTTTCAAACTTGAAGCATGCACATGCATGCAATCGGATCGTGATCGTGATAGCCTGTGATCGATCGCTAGCTAGGGGACGTACGTGGGCACTTTGCTATATATCCAACCCATGGAAGACTTTCTTTTCTTTATTTCTCCACGCGATCGATGAGCCTCCAAACCATCAATAAGTAGTTTCGCGCGCTGATCCAAACTAGCAGTTATATATATGGATATGATCTATACATCCATGAGGACAAGCAGCTAAGCTAGCCACTTGCAATCTGCGAGGATCATACATTACATATCGTCGTTTGCTTGCAGCCGGAAATGGCGGCAACGAGGGTGGAGGGCGAGCCGCCGCCGTTCACCCATGAGGACAATCGCCGCTTCCTCCAGATGCTCCGCGACAAGAAGCAAATGTATATATGCAAGCTGCAACGACGATTGATATGTGTTTATATGGAGGGAAGGGATCGTGCTTAATTTGCTTTGTTTCAATTCGCAGGCTGGGAGTCGCCAGCCCCAAGGCCGTGGAGGTGCAGTTCCAGGACCTCACCGTGGAGATCCACGAGCGCATCGGCCGCCGGGAGCCGCCGACGCTGCCCAACTGCGTCGTCAACGCCGCCCAGGTACGCGTACCCACGTATTAATTCCAAGACACCGCCTAGGCCCTCAGTGATGTAGTAACTGTCTATACTAGTATTCCGACTTGAGAAACATCTTTCTAATCTAGGAGTATTTTTCTAGGAGTTGGCATCATATTCGCACATGTGTACTACAAGGAAAAGAGCAATCAAAATTATAAATGGAGCAAGCGGAACAATTCGACCGTCAAGGTAAGTATTTTACTAGTAAATATAAAGACACAGTTTTCCTTAAAACAATTTTTCCAAGGATATATATATATATATATATATATATATATATATATATATATATATATATATATATATATATATATCTTAGTAGAGTACCACAACTCAAGGTGGATGATTCATTAGTTTACTGACCAAAGATACTTTTTTTGTAATCCTATCATAAATCAGGATGACACTTCTACTGGGAGCACCTGGTTCCGGGAAAACAACCTTTTTAAAAGCATTGGCAGGAAAGCTGGATTTGTCTTTGAAGGTACGTAGCAGATTAAGTTATATACACATGCAAACCAAACTTCCTACTTACAAGAAAAGCACTGGATAACAAAAACAATTGTTCTTGATGTAACATCTCTTAATAGCGCAAAGGAAAGCTCATGTACAATGGAGTTGAAGTCAATTCCTCAACACCACAACACTTGCATGCTTACATTAGCCAGTATGATCTTCATCATGCTGAGATGACTGTCAGAGAGACGATTGATTTTGCATCCAATATGTTGGGAACCAATAACGAATTCGGTAAGGCACCGCCTATTCATAGTACTTGTCTCAAATAGCTCTAGATTCTATGTGCACGAATGAGCTAATTATAATAGAATCCATATGTAAACTATAACTTTAGAAGCACCCATGGTGATGCTCAAGGTGTCTTTTTCTGTGTGTTTGCTCAAGGTGTCTTTTTTTTTGCTGTGACATGAATACTAATTAATATATTTCTCATATTTGGAATGGAAACCATAGAGATGATCGGAGAAGCAGCAAGAAGAAAACATGATGTTGTAAACGAAGTTGACAAAAATCTTGACTCATTTATTAAGGTGATTGCTTTAATTGTTCCTCCGATCTGCTAAAACAATATTCCATTTCTCTGGTCACTTACAATATGTTATATGCAGGCTACCACATTTGGAGAAGGAAGAAACCTTACAACAAACTACATTATCAAGGTTTGTGCTATTGTAACTTTTCCATTTACTCTCATTTATCTTGACAACATAATCACAAAATCTTTGTAATGCAGATACTTGGTTTGTCTGAGTGTACAGATACCCTAGTGGGGGATGAGATGAGGAGAGGCATATCTGGAGGACAAAAGAAAAGATTAACAATCGGTTAAGATTCTATCCTTTCTATTGCATGTGATCCTCAATGTTTGAATTTATTGCCAACCTACGCCAACCGCTCAATATTTTGGGTATCTGTTTAAATACATTCAAATGATTGAGGAACCATAGCTAAGAGGTCTATAGTTCAAGACTCGAGCCAAACCACTCATGTAAAATAGTTACGAGCTACATCGTTTCCATGCATAACCCATGTTGACCATATTTCCTCAATATATCAAGCTTATGGCTCATCAACCTTTGTTGTCACATATGAGGTTGCCATTTTCAAACAAACTTCCCATTTTTGTAGATAGCTCAACTAAAATTTTACCATCTTGTCTATGCACTTATTGTGTGAGATATTTATCAGTTAAATAAAAACGTATTAGTGCACCATGCATGTAAAGGTTATAGTAGAACATATCAAAATGACACCATAATTTTTGAACATATTCGATCAAAAAGGACCATGGAGAGCTATATATCAATACTAGTACTAGATGCATTAATGTACTAATCACCTAACAACCCATCTAGGTTATCTACGATTGTAAAAGAAGTTTTTGTCGCCAATTCTAATCATGTTTTAATTTACTCTCTTATAATGAATCATCTTAATTAACACCACAAAGTGGTATAATTCATCCCATGGTTTATATTTAAATTTGGTTTTATCTGGCATGATTATAATATGGAAGCATTTCTCCACAAACTCTCTATCCACCACCTCATGACACTCCTTTCGTCTTTCTCCACCATGGAACACATTTGTGAAAAATTAGTGATCTTCGGCAAGGATGATCTTAGAAGAGCTATATTATGCCAACCATCTACATTCATGAAACCATCCGGTGTATTGCTAATTCAACTAAAGTGTTACCTGTTCGAGAAAAATATGCATTATAAGTATGGTATAAGTAGTATTTATAGTGAGCCTATGGAAATACTATAGAATTATATATAAGTTGAAAACTTAATTATTCTTAAGGAACAGATATCCATAGAAAGGATGACTTGATATTTATTCTACAGCATCAGAGCAACCACGTGTATTAGATTATAAGTACGCATTGAACCCTAACTATGACACAAGGTCAAAGTTAAACCAAAAGTTGTAACACAAGATATATGAGAATCAACCTTCATGGCCATTATTCATTTTGGAGAATAAGGTATTTTCAGTGATGCTTCCTCTGACAAGCAGTATGATGAGGACCATTTTGGTTGATGTTTCACATGAGGTAGCTAATAACACGACTAGTCTAATGCAAAAAGTTCAAAATATTTGGCAGAATATAAACTACTAAAAATGTGGAATGATATTATTAAAACTAGTCTATATTCCGATTCATGATTAAATATATATTTTTTAGTGGAAATGTAGCTAAATATTTGGGGGGTGATATTGTTTTCCACTAATTGTTTTGAGTGTTTTAGACCTTAGTTAACAGATTCAAACATTATACATAATTTCCGCTAATACCATTCTAGAATAACTTTATGACTCTTTGGAAACAAAACAACTCTCTGACTGCACCCACCTAACACTCACTTCTTTTCCGACCAAACCAGATGCATGCATATGGGACGGATGGGTGGCGATCCCCACCTTTCCACCATGTTTTTTATGCTGAAACATGCGTGCAATAATATTTGGCCCACCTTGTCTCTCCCTCTACACATTTCATTTCTAAAATTTCTATTAGTTTAAATTTCCCTAAAGTTGAATCCAATAGTTTGATTTTCTTTTAGATTTTGAATTTTCCAAATGTTTGATTTTTTCTTAGAAGTTTGAACATTTTCTTAATGTTCCAAGAATGGAATAGAAGTGGAAGGGCCAATCCAGGAACAAAATTTGCCAAAAAATGAGATTAAATAGGGGAGGGCAAGTCCAAAAATAGGGAGTGGGGATAATCCAAAAGTGAACACTAGCAAGATCCCTAGCGCGGGAGACCTCCAAATAGTCGTGCCCTTTTCTGAAGTTATGATTTTTTTACGTTTTTATGAGAGTATCTAATACTCCATCCATCCCAATATAGGTGTCTCATTGTACTAAAGTTGAGACACTTAGTTTGGGAGGGAGGGAGTGTGTTGTTAGTCACATCATCTACCACATTAGGCAGCCTTCCAGACATATTTTACTTCCCCAACCACCTTGCAACCCATCTTAAGATTAAAAATGATCCTATCTTGAAATTTATGGGCCTAGATCTATGCTATTATAGCTGGACCTCCACCCTGGCTTTGTACCATGTCTTTATATAAAAAGGAATTATGTAGACAAGTGAAAGGTGCTCACACAAATGGACTACATTCATATCTTATATTTTCTATTCAATGAAGTACATCATTTTTACAGTACTTCATGAAGTACATGTTAACAATACAAACGGGCCCATTATACAACAAATATGTCAGCTAATCAGCTAAGTAGAACCAAAAAAAATGTTCTATGGTGCCCAAATATTTATGTTCTAACTAATATATTTCCCTCATTATATAACTAGTGTTACATTTCACAATGATCTCCTTAATGCAGGAGAAATGCTAGTTGGTCTAGCAAAATGCTTCTTTATGGATGATATTTCAACTGGTCTTGATAGCTCCACGACGTACGAGATCATAAAAGTTATACAACAAATGGTTCATTTACTAGATCTCACGGTGGTTATTTCCTTGCTTCAACCACCTCCTGAGACATTGGAATTATTTGACGACATAATTCTTTTATGTGAGGGCCAAATTGTATACCAGGGTCCTCGAGAAAATGCTACTGATTTTTTTGAGATTATGGGATTCAAATGCCCCGGCAGGAAGAATATAGCTGACTTCCTTCAAGAGGTACTACGTCAGTATTGTACGAAAGAACTATTGGATAAACAATAGTGTGAACAATTTATTATCCTTACCAAATTACTATTTGGAATAACTTATGGGCAACTAGTACTTTAAAGTCATGAAATTTCAATCAAGGGAATTTATTTTTGTAATGTGTACTTGCTCACAATAACATTGTAACGAACTGACAATGGTTGTTTTCCATTTTCATAGGTGACCTCCAAGATGGACCAAAAGCAATATTGGATTGGTGAACAACATATGTATCACTACCATTCAATTGAGAAATTTGCGGTATCATTCCATTCATCCTATCTCCCTCGACTTGTACAAGACAACCTTTTACTGCCAAATAGTAATATAGTAAACGGTGAGGTGGTAAAAACTGGTTCAGGTCTCTCCAGATGGAATATTTTCAAGGCATGTTTTTCAAGAGAAGTACTACTTCTGAAAAGAAACTCCCCAATACACATATTCACAACCATACAGATAACTATCCTTGCTTTGGTGATATCGACTATTTTCCTTCGGACAAATATGAACCACAAATCTATACTTGATGCCAACAAGTATGTTGGAGCTCTCTTTATTGCTGTTATGCTAGTAAACTTCAATGGCATGATTGAAATTGCAATGACAATCAAGAGACTTCCCACTTTCTACAAACAAAGAGAGTTACTAGCATTGCCAGGATGGGCACTTCTTACTCCAAATTTCCTTCTTAGTATCCCAATATCACTTATGCAGACAGGTCTTTGGACAAGCTTAACCTACTATGTGATTGGCTATGCACCTTCCTTTATTAGGTATCTCTTCTCTTGGTTAATTAGATATATAATGACCATAGTAGTTTAAATAAATTTGAGTGATAGAAAAAGGTTGCCTTAATTACTTCTTGCAGATTCATGAAGCACTTCTTGGTACTTTTTTCCATGCATCAAACATCAATGGGCATGTGTCGTTTGTTAGCAGCAGTGGCAAGGACGCTAGTAATGGCCAATGTTCTAGCAACCACAACCCTTATAGCAATCTTTATATTTGGAGGCATCGTCATTTCGAAAGGTTAGATCAGATTTAGCTTAGTCTAATGCAATGTGTATATAAAAACTATAACATAGCACATGTTTTAGGACATGTTTGCAACTAAGACACTCAAAAAAATTCTACAATGAAACAGATGATCTCAAACAATGGTTACAATGGGGATATTGGACATCACCATTCACCTATGCGCAGAATGCAATCTCCTTAAATGAGTTCCTTGATGAAAGATGGGCTACAGTAAGCAATCATTTCAATTCACATTTCTGATAAGGTGCATCAAATATGTACTAGAATTGTAACTTGATGATCATGTTCTTGTTTTTTTACAGGAATTTCATTATGAAAATGATAATACGATTGGTGAAGCTATCCTCAAGATCAGGGGGTTTCTCACAGAGTCTCACTGGTATTGGATTTGTGTCGGCATTTTATTTGGATTCGCGCTCGTCTTCAATGTACTCAGTATATTCGCACTGGAGTTCTTGAATTGTACGTACATAAAGATATATATCCAAAACACTATAAATGTTAAATCATAATTACAATTGGTATTCATCATGTTTTTTTTACCATTTTGCTATCTGCAGCGCCACATAAACGTAAAGTTCACACCAATGCCACGGATACAATGATGGAGTGTCCAACCAAAAAAATTGGATCTCACGATGCATCAATTCCACAAGGTGTCCTTCCATTTCAGCCTCTTTCCTTTGCATTCGATGCTATCAATTATTCTGTCGATATGCCTAAGGTATGCTCGAGAACACAATACCTTACTAAATAGTAGCATCCATTCTGATCACATGTTCACCAAATTAACGCATATCTTACACTAGGAGATGATGAAGTATGGAGTAACAGAGAAAAAACTTCATCTACTACAAGATGTCAGTGGTGCTTTTAGGCCAGGAGTGCTAACAGCTCTGATGGGGATCACTGGTGCTGGAAAGACAACATTGCTCGATGTTTTGGCCGGAAGAAAAACCGGAGGGTATATTGAAGGTACTATCAAGGTAGCAGGATACCCAAAGAAGCAAGAGACATTTTCAAGGATCTCAGGCTATTGTGAACAAAGTGACATTCACTCCCCTAACCTCACTGTATATGAGTCACTTCAGTTTTCTGCAAGACTTCGCTTGCCTTCAGAAGTTACATCACACCAAAGAGATGTATGTGCAATTATTAACATCATTCGAAGTTAATACACATGCAAATATCTCACAATACATATCTTTGCATTTTTAGATGTTTATACATGAAGTGATGCACCTAGTTGAGTTAACATGATTGAAGAATGCAATGGTGGGTCTAGCAGGAGCAACTGGCCTGTCAGCTGAGCAACGAAAACGGCTAACAATGGCCGTGGAGCTGGTAGCTAGTCCTTCCATCATATTTATGGATGAACCAACCACTGGCTTGGATGCCCGTTCTGCAGCAATTGTCATGAGAGCTGTAAGAAAGACAGTAGACACGGGACGAACTATTGTATGCACAATTCATCAGCCAAGCATTGAGATATTTGAATCATTTGATGAGGTAAGAGTAAGTCTAATTTGAAATATGTTGAGTTCTTTGTAAGGGAAAATAGGTCAAAATTATTCGTACAAAACAATCAAGAAAGAGAATTAATAGTCTTGTGGCGCCAAGTCAAAGACTGGAAAGAGCAGAAAATTATCAATACACATGATAATAACTCTTAATGACAGTAAGTGTGTATATATATATGATGTTTAAACATATATGTCTTTATTATTATGAATCAGTACCACTAAGTTGCTGCCTATATGTTAATTGAATTTGATTAATTGCAGCTTCTACTTATGAAAAGAGGTGGTCGGATCATATATAGTGGTTCACTAGGTCCACATTCTTGCAACATGATAAAGTATTTCGAGGTAAGAGTGCCTATTTTTTAATGTATATTCACAAGATGGGAACAAAAAACATTATATGCTTTGTCACAGGCTATACCTGGTGTTCCTAGAATAAAAGAGGGACAAAACCCAGCAGCATGGATGTTGAATGTTAGTTCACACACAACAGAATACGAGATTGGACTGGACTATGCAGAAATTTATCGACACTCCTCTCTATACAAGTAAGTGATGTAGTCATAATGCTATAGCCCCTATAATGCAAAATTGATTTTATAACAAAAAGTATTGTTGTTATCTTGATTCTGTAGGGAGAACATGATTCTAGTTGACGAGCTTGGAAAACCAACACCTGGCACAGAGGATCTACATTTTCCTCCAATATACTGGCAGAACTTTAGGGCACAATGCATGGCTTGCTTGTGGAAACAAAGATGTGCATATTGGAAAAACCCGGAGCATAATGTTGCTAGATTCCTAAACACGTTTGTTCAATCAGCTATGTTTGGAGTTGTATTTTGGCAAACTGGATCAACGATGTAAGTAGGAATGACAACAAACCTAATGATTTTATTTCATAAAAATTTATCATTCCTCAACTATATCTTAACTTAGTTTTCCTGTCTAATAGTAAATAGCAACAAGATATATTCAACATACTAGGACTCATATATGGAACATCACTATTTCTGGGCTTCAATAATTGCACTATGTTACAACCAGTTGTGGCCGTGGAGAGGGTTGTTCTCTATCGAGAAAAGGCGGCAGGCACATACTCCACCTTGGCCTATGCCATAGCTCAGGTAATGTTACTTTACCAACATATTCTAAAGTGAAAAAAATTCTAAACCTAGAAGGCTTGGCATATTTTTCTGAACTCCACCATTGGATTTCTATTTGTAGGTGGCAGTTGAATTGCCTTACATGCTTGTCCAAGTGTTCATGTTCGCGGTAATCATTTACCCAATGATTGGATTCCAAATGACTGCTGGCAAGTTCTTTGAGTTTATCCTTTACATGGTGCTAAGTTACATGTACTACACACTCTTCGGGATGATGACGGTAGCATTGACACCAAACGTTGAGATAGCTTCTGGATTAGTCTACCTTATCTTCCTCTTTTGGAATGTCTTCTCCGGCTTCGTCGTTGGAAGATTGGTATGGCTCCCCTCTCAATCTACCACTTGTTACCCACCCACCCACCCCCCCCCCCCCACCCCCTCCCAAAATATTTTTCCTAGTAATTATAGAGCAAACATGAGAGAAAACCCAAATATTAGACTCATGGAATTCCTAACTAACTGCTAAATAGATTGCAGCATGATTTAGATTTGGGGTTTATATTTGACTATTTTTCATGATAAAGAAACAATAAAGGAGGATAGATCATGCATGGTTAACCTGATGAACAATAACAATGTGTATGCAGCTAATCCCGGTGTGGTGGAGGTGGGCGTATTGGGCAAACCCATCAGCATGGACGGTGTATGCGCTCATGTTCTCGCAGCTGGGTGATCGTACGGAGCTAATTCTTGTGCCCGGGCTGCCAGACCAGACAGTGAAGGAGTTCCTCGAGAGCTACCTTGGCCTCGAGGACGTCTACATGAACCTTGTCACCTACCTGCATGTGGCCATTATCGCCTTGTTCGCCATTGTCTTATTTATCTCCTTGAAGTACCTCAATTTCCAGCGGAGATAGAACAAACATAATGAATGATGTCATCTGAATTACAAGTACACTAAGTGATAAACCACTTTACTGTATAAAGCTAAGAGAAGAGAAGCGCCCAATTAATTATAATAAACACATGAGCACAATGATGTTGGTTCAAGAGGAAATGTTGAAGTAATCACCATATTTGAGTGAGATGTTGTATATGTACTCTCTCCGTTCTAAATATATTGTAATTCTAGTATTGTCTTAAGTCAAACTTCTTTTAATGTTGACCAAGTATATAAGAAAATATCATCTGTAACAACAAATTAGTTCAATTAGATGCCGGCGCGTAGTTTAAGTCAAAATGCGCGCACGCTTACAATAGCGCAGCCGTATATATATATATATATATATATATATATATATATATATATATATATATATATATATATATATATATATATATCTACTATGAATATTTGATATTGAAGACATTAGCACACATTTTGTATATCCATAGTGTATTAGATATTATCGCATTTTTTGTACATTTAATGTTGTAGATATTAGCATATTTGTATGGACTTGGTCTAATATAGAGAAGTTTGACTTGAGACAAAACTAGAACTTTATTTAATTTGAAGTGAAGCAAGTATTATTACTTATTTGTTGTGAAGGCGCATCCAGTAACTGAGTAACACCTAGCGGTTGTGGATCATTTTGTCGCACTTGCCAGTCACACCATTCAATCAAGCACATAAACATATTTTGTAGTCATTTTTAAAACCCCATATGTGTTTATTACTCAACAAATAATCCTACAATCAGAAAGAACCAACTCGTCGCATGAGACAACATACCACCCACTAACACACTTCTAGCTTTAGCACTGGACTGTTTTCCCGCTAACTCAACAGCCACAAAATTTGCCTCCCTCTTAATCATCGACAATTTGAAGTCATGTAAGAGTTGGATGACCCGATACGCCCTTTATTGCATGGGGGTTGGGGGAGGGAGTTTTATTCCATGATTATAGAGTTAGAGTCACGAGGCAAAAGTTCCTCCATACATGGGGTCCTTGATGCAACCACACAGCCGTGGTGCACTCCGTACAACTATAATTCGCTAAACAGTCGACAACTCTATTGGTCTCTACTATGTTTCTGAGGGGGGGGGGGGGGGGGGGGGGGTTATTCCATGATTATAGAGTTATAGTCACGAGGCAAAAGTTCCTCCATACATGGGGTCCTTGATGCAACCACACAGCCGTTGTGCACTCAGTACAACTATAATTCGCTAAACAGTCGACAACTCTATTGGTCTCTATTATGTTTCTGAGGAATAAACACCCTACCCACCATTAAACTTTTGATTTCTGCAACAAGATGATTGTATGCCGAACGAATAAGCAATCGCCAGTAATACAGGATAAGGCCTCCGTGGAGTCCGATTGGACAATGACGGGGAGGCTAGAGTGTTGTAACGCCAAAGCCATCCCCTACATGATTGCATGGATTTCAACCTCCAGGGCGTCATTGCAGTTAAACACAAACTGATAAGCTGCAAAAATGACAGAATCATCATATCGCCGTAGAATCATACCTGCCGCCGCCGCCCCACTCTTCATCGAAATGGAACCATCCACAGACAAGGCAACATGATCCCAGAATGGTGGCGGCCAAGGCCTATGAGGAGCAGGACTGCAGGAGACTTCTTCACCATAGGTGGGATGAAATCATCTACTGGCATCTTACCCTTGAGTATCTCGTCCGTACTGTATCTACTTACATTGCCAATGGACTTCATGTAGCTAGCAAGGTACTCAACCGTAACATGGACTGAAGGTACACTTTTTTCATGGATCAGATCATTACAAAGCTGCCATATACACCAAATCAGCATAATCACGTTGTCACGTTCAGCCTCGCAGCAGAGGAGTTAAAGATTAAGGATTGACTGACAGATGCACATGCATACATCAGACACATCTTTTGTGCAATCTCGTACTCCCTCCGTTCCTAAATATAAGTCTTTTTAGAGATTTCAATATGAACTACATACCGAGCAAAATGAGTGAATGTTGTACACTCTGAATTATATCTATATACATCCGTATGTATGTAGTCTGTATTGAAATCTCTAGAAAAACTTATATATTTAAGAAACGGAGGGAGTAGTACGCAACAGGATCAGGGTGGGCGCAGCCCACTTGAACGGCTTCTAGCCTGGCTGGACGAGGAACGGATGCTCCAAATGCATGCGTCACCAAGCATGTGATGTACTCATAATAGTTTGTGTACGACATTCACTCATTTTGCTCCGTATGTAGTTTATATTGCTATGTATCCATATTCAAAAATATATGTATGGATGTGGATATTTATAGTGAGTATTCAAAAATGTGGACATGTTATAACATCATAATGAGCACATCCGTAACATGTACTCATTTTGCTACGTATCCATATTCAAAAATATATCTATATACACTCTGATACGTAGTAGGCCACGTGCGTGTCAGATGTACTCATAAGCAACCCATGGTTTATATTAATCCTCTGTAAATGTGGACATGTGGTCATGACAAATAAAACGTAGGTAGTTCTTAAAAGAGAGTAGGACCTGTGATTTTGATGATAAGATAATACTCCCTGCATAAAGGATAATACAATAGTGATCTAAACACTTTTATATTTTATTTATTTATGCGAAGAAAGTACTATATTGTACATTTGTACTGTACACAATTTTTAATAGATGTCGGCATGTCGCCTGCAAAAATATATGAGTGCATGCATGCATGTCCTCATCGACTCCTTTAACATCGGCGAGGGGAACTATCATGGCACCCAAATTTGCAATTTGGTTAATTAAATTGATAATACTTGTTAAGCTCGATAATTGAACCAACTGTTCTTTCTTTCTGCTCCCCGACGAGGCCGAGGGCCCCTCTCCTTGCGTCCGTCGCTCCAGGATGGGATGGGGCGGCCATTGGCTTCAGTCCGGTAGCGGTAGGGTTAGCAACAAAATTTAGGGCATGTCACCCATTGGTGGTGCCGAGATGATGTTGTTTTTTGTAAGGACATTTTTGTTTCAGTTTTCAAGGGCTCAAGTAGGAGGTTCTCTATAGCTAGCTTATGATGTTTCAGGTTTCCTACAGACTGCCTTTTTCTTATAGAAGGGATGGCGAAAAGACGCAATTTACAGAGGGACGAGCGTTTTTAGGGAATGTCGTGAAAACCGCAAAAGACTGATCTAAAAACTAGCCAATACCTGCGATTGGCAAGCTTCCAGCAAATGCCAGGTCACGCTGATTAATTGCGTCTAGGGTTAGTGCCACAACTTCTAGGCCTAGTGCCGCAAAATATATTGGGTATGAACATCTTGCTATGAAGTGGAATACACCGATCATCAAAGGAAAACTAACTTTGCAAAGTCATGAGTGACTCACCGGTCCCTAGTGGTTCGCTCCGGGTAGATCGCTTGTGGGTTCGTTCCAATCAACCGTTGATTAAATATGAAAAAAATAGGAAAAACTCATATAAAACGAAAAAGATTGTGAATTCAAAAATGTTCACAGATTTTGAAGAAAAGTTCATGAATTTTTCAAAAAAGTTCACCGAATTTGAAAAAACATTGTGCAATTTTGAAAAAAATTCATTGAATTTCATCGGATTTGGAAAAAGGTATCAGATTTGAAAACAAGTTCATCGGATTTGAAAAAAAATCATCAAATCTGAAAAAAGTTCATCAAAATTGAAAAGGAGTTCATCGATTTTAAAGAAGGTTCACAAAATTTGAATTCATCAAATTTGGAAAATTTCATTGATTTAAAAGAAAAGTCCATTAGTTTTAAAAAAATCATAATATTTAAAATGGAAAAGAAAAAAAAGGCCAAAACAAAAAGGTTCACATTTTTTTAAAACGCATTAAAGACAACAAAAAAGGATAAGAAAAAACAAAAGAAAAAGAAAAAACCGAACTGAGGTAGACAATAAAAGGAAGGAGTGAAGTAGCTTTACACAAGTGGGATCATGGTCGGGTGGTTAGAGCCTAGCACTCGCAACAAAGTGTTTTCGGGTTCAAATCCTGGATCGCGCACCTTTTGGACGTTTCTCTAAAAACAGAAATTTGAAGAAACAGTAGTAACCGGATTCGCCCCTTCAGGCTCCTCGTAGTATCGTGTGGCTATTAAGGAAAGGCAACATGATGAATGATGCCACGAGGATTTATGCTCAACACATGGGGTGGTTCCAGAAGTATAACTTATTTTCAATTTGTATTTTATTTTATGAGCGATGCTAGGCGCCGGCGCACCGGTCGAACGCTTCGGCCGGTTCAACCCTAGCCATCAGATCGGCCCGTCCCGATCCGTTGGATCTTTATCCAATCAGGTCGTCCTCTTCCTCTCGCGAGCGCGGACGGGAAAAGGAACCCCGTCTCGCCGCCCGCACGCGTTTTCCCTCGTCGCCGCCCTCCCTCGTTTGCCCTCCCCGTCTCTGATCGCTGTCCTCGCCGCCCGTCTTCGCCGACCGCCCTGGTCGCCAGTCCCAGCCCTCGGCGGCCATTCTCGTCACCGGCTTCGCCCATGCAACAGCCCACCCATGCGGCTGTAGCTTCCGTGGCAACCGTTGTATCTCCGATGGCGACGACCGGAGCTCACCGGCTTGCTCACCGGTGTGCTCGCCGGCGCTCATCCCCCGCCTGCAACAAAAAAAAATCGAGCGCCCCAGGGAGATGCTCAGTGCTGCAACCTACGACAAAAAAAGCTACAACTAACGATAGGAAAAGCTTCAACCGACTACGAAAAAAAGATTCAACCAGTATACCACTGGAGCTATGGATGACCAAGAAAAGTTACAACCGATGACATAAAAAGCTTCATCTAGCGATGAAAAAAGCTTCATCCGACTATAAAAAAGGTTTCAACCATGGAAACAAAGCCATGGACGAAACTGTGAGATGTTTGGAAATTTTTATGCACATGCCTTCATTATGTCATTGATATGTATCCATCATGTCCAAATACTTACCGTTTGATCTCCGACCCTTCATTATGTGATGCAGATCCATCGTTTCCATATATCCTCTAACATGGGTAACATATTAACTTGTTTAGTTAAAAGCTCATGTGTGTCTCCTTGATCTTGACTAGTGGCTGGCTCCATGCCATGCATCCATGGCCTCGTACAACTCCTCCCAGGTCACCTACGGTTGTGCGCGAGGGGATCCGGCCTGCCAGGGCATGGTGCAGCCACATAGTGGTCTACTACGTCATGACGTGATGCATGGCTATGGCCCATGTCGGATCAGATCAGATCTAGGCGGTAGTGGCCATCTCCTTCGCGTTCGAGATAGGGCGGCAATTGCATGGGGATTCCTATACCGGTTGGGCAGCAGGTGATCTTCCTTGCCAGTTTTGGTGTCGCCATTGCCTTGGCACATTGGTGGCAAACACAAGGTTTATGACAGTGGTGGATCGGTGCAAGTGAGGCACATAGATGCTCGGTTTGCACACGGTGGCAGCCGACATGAGGTGTGTCGCAACATCGCACATGGAGACGAGCCGTGGATGATCGGACCTACGAGGTTTCTCTGCGAGCTATGTCCATCTGTATGCTTGGCTTCGTGTCCTCCTCCGTTGTCAGCTTGACTTCCATGAAGACATGACTCCAGTTCGCCTTTGTGGGCTCTTGATGGCAATGATGGATTTTGACTGCAAATTATGTCCAACCATTGTTGAAGACTTGGGGCTGTCGGATGGCCTCTCATGGGTTCTTGGCGGCGTCAATTACCATGTTGATGCTGGCGGTTGTGCTCCGACCTGCTTCCCATATATGTGGTATGCACAGTTGCGTTTGTCCATGTCAGGGTTGTGAGGGTATATGGCCGTTGAGGAGTGACAATCTGGCTTGCAGCAATAACTTCTTCAATGAAAGTGGGAGGCGGCAGTACAGGGTGACATTGGTCTGGTGGTGCTATAAGAACAAGGATTTGAGTTCTGGAGTAAAAACTCTAGGTCTGACCTGGACTGGTTGTACCTAGCAATGGTGGTGTTCTTACATCATTCCCTTGTTGAAGGCATTGTTTAGAGTTTTCTAAAACTTCCTCTTCGAGGTGAAAACCCAAGATTAACCCTTCGTGGGTGGATTTGGCGATGACGGCGCTCACGCGTTGTTCTCTTTTTGAAGGCGTCGTTTTTGAAGCACTTTCACCATGTCTAGGTGCTGTCATCGGCGATGATTGATGTTGTTGGTTATTGCTGCATGTTATAGCTCACTACGGGATTTTGGAGTTTGCATTTTTTTGTACTTTGTGTGTGTATGTGTGTGTGTGAGAGAGAGAGGGAGAGTTCGTGTTGGCTGTGTGTATCCTAATTATGCAGAGGCCAGGTGTGAGTTCATGATGATTTGTATTCTCTTGATGCGACATTATGAGTTAATTTTTTTTTAGTATCACAGCGCACTTTATTGCCTAAGTTCAATGTTTACAGGGATACATAAATGAGCAGGTGGTGCATCAAGCCACACATGCCTACCTATATCAAGGGACGTAGCCATACGTGCTAGTCTGTGAGGCTCCCCATTATATTCGCGCTGTTCATGACTAAAAAGACAAGCACTAAATAAATTTCTTCGTTCTTTGATCTCATGAAACACCATACAATGTCCACCAAGGTTCTTTGATGCTTCGATTTCCCGGACGACTCTCAGACAGTCAGTAGCAATATGTACTCTTTCCAGGTCCAGGTCCTCACTCAACGCTAGTGCTTCTCGACATGCAAGTGCTTCCAGGGTTTCTGCATCAGAGATGCCCTCAAACACCACTATTGAGGCCCCTTGGAAACGCCCTTGCTCATCCCGGCATACGGCCCCAACAGCCCCTCTGCATTGCCTCTTCGCCACAGCTCCGTCGACGTTGATCTTGCAATGTCCTGTGAGCGGAGGAACCCATCGAGGCACCGCCCGAGCTGCCCCATGCCAGGGCTTGGTCTGCACATCTAACACCTTAAGCTCCTCCAAGTATCTGTTGATGAATAGATGCGTCGACAATGGACTTTGGAATTCATGCTCATGAATTGCTTTCCTCCAGGCATACCATATAGCCCACAAAGTGACTAACACCTCGATAAACTTCTTGTTGGACAGAGTCTCGCTCATCCTGAATAACCATAACTTCGCATCTTGTGTTTCATCTCCATATATCGGAAGGGTAGAATCATCATCCCGCACCGCCCACACACTTTTTGCCATATTACAATCCAGTAAAGAATGTCTCCATGTATCATTTGCTGTGTTACACAGGGAGCAGACCGGTGTGGTGGCCATTTTCCGTTGTGCACGTACCTCTCCCGTCGGCAATGATGCCTTGGCCAGCCTCCAAGCAAACATACGTAACTTTGGTGGTACTTTTGTGCTCTATAGCTTCTTCCAACCCTTCTCCTCCTGCTGTAAATTGGAGTTCCCCGTGTCACCACTCAGCCAAGCTTCTCTTTGTAACTTAGTATCAACGAGAAACTTATAACAAGATCGCACCGTAAAAATTCCGTGTTGATCGTAGTGCCATGCCTAGAAATCATGAGAGTTTGAGTGACTTAATGGAATCTGTCGTACCACCTCGACGTCCATAGGCAGCATATAAGTGTTTAGCTTCTGAACATCCCATTCTTTTGTTGCTGCAACTATAAAGTCAGCTACCTTCTCAGGTGGATTTGCAGCCGCTGCACATATTGGTCGCAGCATGAAATCACGTGGTAGCCAGCCATCCTCCCATGCATTCGTATCTGCTCCGTTACCTATGCGCCGGATCAAGCCCAGTTTGAGTACTTCCTTTCCTTCATGTAAAGCGCGCCATACCTGAGATGGATTTGTTCCCAACTCTGCATCAAGAAAGTCAGTAGCCGAAAAATACACCGCCTTGAGTAGGCGTGAACTCAGGGAGTCTTGATCTTGTGTTATTCTCCACGCTTGCCGAGCCAGTAATGCTAGGTTGAATATCTCCATATCCCGGAATCCCAAGCCTCCTCTATATTTTGGCATGCACATGGATTCCCAAGACACCCATGCCGTTTTTCGTTCGCCCCTTTTGCTGCCCCACCAGAACTTACGAACCATCGACGTGATACACTCACACAAGCCCCGTGGCAATTTGAAGACCGACATGGAATATGTTGGTATTGCCTGCACAATAGACTTAATTAGCACCTCCTTGCCACTTCCTGCTAACATCTTCTCCATCCAGCCTTGCACACGCTTCCATATGCGCTCTTTGATATATGAAAACGTTCCATTCTTTTCACGTCCCACATCTGATGGTAACCCAAGATATCTTTCATTTAGCGATTCAGTTGTTATCTCTAGTACAGCTTTCACTGATTCTCTGATCACCGTTGGGCATCCTTTACCAAAGTATATTGATGATTTTTGGGTGTTAAGCTTTTGTCCCGAAGCTTGACAATATCTGTCCAGAATCCCTTTGAGGGCAGCGGCCCTTTCACTTGTTGCTCTACTAAACAGTAAACAATCATCTGCGAACAAAAGCATACTGATTTTTGGTGCACTTGGGCTGATTTGCAACCCCTCGTACTCTCCTGTTGCACAAGCATGGCGCATTAAGCTTGAAAGACCTTCTCCTGCCAAAAGAAACAAATAAGGGGAGATTGGATCCCCTTGTCGAATGCCTTTTGTTGGTCTGAATTCTCTTGTCCTCACTCCATTGAACAGAACCGAGAAGGTGACAGAACGTACACCTCTCATCACAGCATCTACAAAACTCCGAGCGAGCCCAATCTTCCTCATTATGCCCTCAAGATACACCCATTCAAGGCGGTCATATGCCTTTTGCATGTCCAGTTTTACCGCACAGTGAGCATTTCTTTTACTTCTATTATTCTTCATGAAGTGCAAACACTCGTAAGCCGTAATGACATTGTCAGTAATAAGTCGACCGGGCACAAACGCCGACTGTTCTTCAGAAATAATCTCAGGGAGAATCTGCTTCAGTCTGTCAGCTAGTACTTTCGAAGAAATCTTGAAGATCACATTGCACAAGCTAATTGGTCGGAACTGAGACAGAAAGGTTGGGTTTTGTACCTTAGGAATAATTACTATGAATGTCCTGTTGATCTCCTTAGAGGAGTCCTCTCCCTTCAGTATTCTGATAACAGCCTTGGTCACCTCTACGCCACACAAATGCCAATACTTCTGGAAAAAGTGAGCTGGAAACCCATCCGGTCCCGGTGCCTTGGTTGGGAACATTTGGAACAGTGCTACCTTCACCTCTCCTTCAGTGTAGGGACGTGTAAGTATCTCATTCATCTCGTGTGTTACTTTACAAGGGACATGTGATAACACTTCTTCCATGCCTATGACACCCTCGGAAGCATATAACTTCTCATAAAATTGCACTGTCATCTCTTCCATCGCAACCGGGTCCTGGCATGTTGTCCCATCCTCTCGCACCAGACGAGTTATCTTGTTCTTCTTCTTCCTATTTGATGCCTTTTGCTGGAAAAAACGAGTATTTTTGTCCCTCTCGGCGAGCCACTGAATCCTAGCCCGTTGTCGCCACATTACCTCCTCACGGAATCGGAGTTCAATAATTCGCTGCTCGATCTTGATCTCTTCATAGCCCGGCCCAACACGATGAGGGTCTGCACGTAGAACCTCTAGACGTTTTCTCAAAGCTCGCAGTTCCGTCCGGACAGCACCAAACTTCTCGGATCCCCAATTCAAGGAAGTTGCAGCAATATTTTTTAGTTTCTCGCTGAGCTGTCCTGCAGATCCAGCGCTGCTCCTCGCCCAAGCCTCTTCCAACATAGGTAAGAAATTTTCATGCCGCTCCCACATCATTTCATAGCGAAAAAGTTTTGGATTTGCTATCCCCTGATTTTGTGCTTCCATCTGGTTCATAAGCAAGATTGGCGAATGATCAGATTTCACCGCTGTTAAATGACTAACTGAAGCCATTGGAAACATATGACACCATTCACTTGATGCCAATGCCCGATACAAACGCACACGGCAAAATTCGCCATTCTGCACCTTCCGCTCAAAAGTCCAGTCAAGCCCCTTGTATCCTATGTCACACAGCTGACATACATCGACCGTCTCCCGGAATAGATTAATCTGACCCATATCCCGTTGGTTTGGCCCAAACTGCTCTTCCCTTCTTAAGACCTCGTTGAAATCTCCTATGCATAACCATGGCAAGTTACAATCAGCCTTCAGGTATCTCATCATCTCCCATGTTTTATAGCGCAAACTTCTGTTAGCTTCACCATACCAGCAAGTGATACGCCATGGATCTTTTCCCTCCTCTTTTACTTCCATATCTATATGGTATTTAGAGTAGTTCCTTAGTTCCAATGCATAAGGTTTTTTTCCAGAAAATGCACAGTCCACCACTCCTTCCGGTACTATCCACCCCATAAGCACCTTCAAAGCCCAAAGAAACTGCCAGGCCTTCCACGCGATATTTTGCAATTTGTGTCTCCACGACGCAAAGTATCGCCGGCGCACATTCCCGCGCTAGATCGCGCAACTCGTTGACTGTCGCGGGGTCGCCCAACCCACGACAGTTCCAGCTTAAAGTCGACATTAGGCCCGGCGAACCTCCACTAGGGAGGTCGCCGATTTTGCCCAGTGATTTGCTTTCTCCACTGATGCCGTTGTCTCCCTGTCCAAACTTGGTTCCCCCTTCCTATGTTTCTTCCTGTCTCTCAGCGTCATGCATTGAGCTGGTGGTGGAGGGATTTCTCCTCCGTTCACGCTCCCTCCAATAGGTGAAAACACCCCTTGTATTTCATGTGTTCCTTGGACTCCCAGGTCTTGCTTTTCTCCTTCTTCCTGACCTGATAAAACAAGCTTCTTTCTTGCTGCAGGAACTTTTTCTTGTAGGGTAGCCTTAGGATCCACCATAACTAGCGTTCCACCAGGATCTCCATCATCGGGATACAAGGATTTCATCAAGTACAAACACAGTTCCAACTGGCTAATCTCTTCAGCCCGAGTACGTGCTTCAGCCAGCCAAAAGGGGAATTCTAGCGGCTGTACCTTGCATGCAGCCACACCGTCGTCCAGAGCTACTTTTCGTACATCCCGCCTACGTTTCGTCACTGCCAAGTATTCTTTTCTTGTTCCAGAGGCCGAACTCGCACCTCCAGCCATGGTGATCTGCATCAGCCGATCCCATCTGGCCCGACAACACAACCCTAGATGCCCTCGCGAAAAGCCAACGGAGACATAACGCCAAAGCCGGGGAGCCCGAGCGAGCATCATTGGCTATCGGCAAGGGGACAGGGGACAAAGACTCAACGTCGGCGTCGCCGCCGCCGGAGTGGATAAACCCTAAACCCTAAACTCTAAACCCTTTATAAGTTAATAAAGTACACACTTTATTATCAAGTAAGTTAACAAGCCCATACCGGAGACCTCATCGAGATGCCGGCCCGGCTTTAATTACTGTATCCATTAACCAGCGAGCAGTAGGTGACAGGGTTTGATTTGACACCCTGAATTTTCATCAACGTGAAATAGTACTCCAAAACAATCTAGGATTATGTTGAGTGTGCGTAGCAGTAGAGGGCAAATCGTACTTTATTACCTACATATGTACGAAGGGTAGCTCACCGAAAACATATATGCCGTACGTGCCCATTAGCTTGTTTTTTTTTCTCTTATATTAATTTTTGAAAAAAAATAGGTGCGTCAGGTGGGGTTCCAACTATAACCTTCTAGTGTACCTAACCAGTTGGGAAAACAACCTTGTTGTGCCTATTTACTTTCTTTTTTCTTCTTGTTGTGCGTCTTTTCGGTTTGGTTTTCCTCAGTTTTAGTCTTATTTTTCTTTTCTATGTCTTTTTTTCCATTTTTTTAATTCATTATTTTAAATTTGTGAACATTTTCATAAATTCGCAAACTTTCTTCAAACCATGATTTTTTTCTCAAATCGTTGAAACTTATTCACATCCATGAATTATTATTCAAATCGATGAATTTTTTCAATTTCGCAATCTTTTTTCCAAATTCCTCAACTTTTTACTAAAACATTGAACATTTTTCAATTCTGTTAACTTTTTTCCAAATTCTCAACTTGTTTCAATTGAAAGAACTTAAAACGACCCCGGTCTTTGTATTCCATTTGATTAAATTTGCGAATTATTTTATATGAAACTTATAGAAATAGAAAAACTGTTAGGGTGTTTCAAAATTCCTCAAAAAGTGAACATTTTTTGGATATCTATTAACAATTTTTGAAAACGGGAACACAAAATTTTGGAATTCTGAAATTCTTGAATTTATGGGAGAAAAAAAGAAACAGTAAATAGAAAAAAAGGAAAAAGTCAAAGAAAAAGAAAAAAGGAAAAGGAAAAGGAAAATAGGAGAGAGGATAAAAGGAAAAAGAACAAAACACAGTTCCCTCCTTTGCCACAAGCTATATATCATCTACCACATGACACATGTGGTAAGCAATCCAAACTATTCAAAAAAAAAAACAAGCTATATATCGTCTTGCAAAACTAAACTATGAATTTTGAGTGCATGTTGTTTTTGAATGGCCACAAGCCCTCCTTCCTTTGTCAGGCCAACAGGTAGCGTGCAGCAGCAGGAAAGAAAAGGTTGGCGACAACTGGCACACACAGAAAGCGGGCGTGGGCGTTTGAGGCGTCCGACTGTAGATGCTCTAAAGTCCCAAGCAGACAGATGTAAGCAGCATGGCCTGACTGATACATAAATTCAGTCAGTCCATTTTGAAATGCAAACTCTTTTTCCCCACCTAACTGAATTTTATCTAGAAAATGAATTCTCAGTGAAACTTACAACAAGATCGGTCATTGGGAAAACAAATAAGTGGAGATGGAGTGGATAAATCTCCAGGCCATGCTAACTTTCAATGGCAATGGATGGCAGACCACAACAAACAAAAACCATTGCCACTCAACCATATTTTGGGCGTTACAACATTTTATAGTCAGTCAACTGGAAGGCATACCAATACCAATACCAATACCAATACCAATACCAATACCATACAGGGATCGATCATCACAACAAACAAACAGACAAACAAACAAACTACTTCTCCAAAGAGTCAGATGGGAAATGCATAGGGATTCACCGTCATAGTTTGTCAAGAGGCCATTAAGAGGCATAACCGCGTACAATCGCTTAAAACAGCAGCTTGATGATCCCACCTGATATGAACTATCCGTCTCAAATACACAAGGTGGTGTTGCTATGAAAAAAAATAGAACACAGCCGAAAAGGGTCTGAGCGTATGCATCCTCCTTCCTCCCTGGGATTCCTTCCTTTGTGATCCTTGGAAATCAATCCACCCTGAAAAGTGTGGGTCAACAACAACCAATGGGATCGAAAATCAAATGTAGCACCGCCAAACGGAATAAGCACTTCAAAGATATGCTAGGAAACGTAGTAAAAAATAATAATAAAAAGGGGCAGCCCGGTGCATGTAGCTCCCGTTTGCGCAGGGTCCGGGGAAGGGTCTTCTTACCTAATAACGACCATAGCCGGGGCTCCTGCCTCTTTCATAACGATCATACACAGGGCTTCGGCTCCTACCATAGGGTGCTCCATCGCGGCGATCATACCCAGAATTACGTGGACGGCGATCGTAATCTGGACTGTAATCCCTTCGGTACCTAGGGCTAGGGGACCGCACGTAGGGACGCCTGCCCTGGTCAGCTCTTTTTGGACTGCCATATCTGTCACCGCCTCGTCTGGGACTGCCATATCTGTCACCCCCTCGTCTCGGGCTGCCGTATCTGTCACCGCCTCGCCTGGGACTGCCATGTCTGTCATCTCTTTCATTGTCATCATCCCGGAAGGCGTATTCAACCGTCACTACCCTGTCCAATATCGTGCTGCACAGAAACAGGAAGGGATGACACCCAGCAATGAGAAATGTGACGTAAAAGTCTGCACGAGCAAAGCAAGATGCCGACAATACTACAGTTTACAGATACATTAGACTTGATAGGAAGAGCAGCCTAGAAGCTACTATCCCAAAAATAATCACCATGTATGTTATGAATGATATAAGAGGGGGTTGCAGATAATATGAAGCAGAAGAGACAATGAGAAAAGCTTCAGCAGCAAACGTACTTCATCAAATTTCAATTCCTAGAAAAGTAGCTACAAATTTACAAGGGAAAATTGCAACTGCATATGGCATGACAGTGTAAATTCAGCAAACCAAAACTGAGGCCATCCACATGAAACTGGCTCAAGACCCAAAAAGGGGGGCGGATTAATTCAAAAAAGAATAACTGGTTACCAAATCTACTTGCCAAAGTGCATGAAGCAGAACTAGACGATGGCTCAGTGGAGCAGAGCAAGCCTTCCTACGACATTGGAGAGTTAATGACTTGACGGTGCTTCAGTGGAGCAAGCGCGCAGATAATATTTGAGGGCCTAAAAATTGCAGCCTACCTAACAGTTTTGCTTTCGTATTGATGTAAAAATAATAATTATTGTAAGAAGAAAGACCATCCAACTATCATAAAAATCCATGTCAGGTATTGCATCAGTCACATGATGTAGCAGAGAATTTGAGACCTCAGCACACAATGCGAAATAACCTAACTAGTCGGGGGGAGGGAATCCAGTATGAAGATGTTATGGACCCCACCCCAAATGAAATGACCGAAGAATCAGTGCATCATTAGATGCAGTAATAGCAGAGCAATGCCATGCCTGCCCAGGGCTCTAGTGTAGAGCAAACAACTAATCAGTCAGTCATACAAGATTTGCAGCATTGTTTGTTGATACTGGATGGAGGATGGGCAGTGGGAAGCGGATGATACCTCTTGTCGGTCTTGTTGACGGCTACGCTGGCGTCCTCCTGCGCCTCGTACTGCACGAAAGCAAAGTTCTTGCGGATACGAATGTTTGCAATCTTGCCGTAGGGCTCAAAATGCCTCTCGATGTCGACGACTTTGGTGCGGATGGGGTCAAAGTTGATAACAAAGAGCGTCCTGGTGGGCTTTGCATCTGCCCCTGTAGGCCTGTCGCGGTTCTTGGGGACCGGCTCCTCTTGCTGGAGGAATGAATTTGAATTTAGGAAGACATGTCATTCATTCGACAGACAAAGAGAGAGAGAGAGACAAAGAGGGTTACCCTTGACCATTCGACGGAGAGCCTGCGGCTGGTCTGGCCGAACTCGGCGTTGCTGAGGCGCCTTATTGCATCCTCGGCGTCGCGCTCGTCTTGGAAGTAGACAAAGGCGTAGCCTGCAGTATGTAGAAACAGTTGCATTGAAATTTAGATAGTTGTTTCTTTTTTGAGCATTCATTCATTCGTTCATTCATTCATTCATCCATAGAGCAGAGCAGAGCAATCTATCTATCATCTATTTCTATTTGAGGGACACGAGCAGAGCAGAGCAGAGCATACACGAGCAGAGCACGATGAGAGCTGAGAGCTGAGTACCGGATTTCATGTCGATGCGGCGGATGGGTCCGTACTTTGAGAAGAGGCGCTCCAGATCCGACTGCCGCGTCTCGTAGTCGAAGTTGCCGCAGAACACCGGCCTCATCCTTCACCCACTCCGGTGAGGTCCCTGCTGTGCTGTGCGGCGGCGACGGCGACGGCGACGGCGAGAGAGGAGGGGAGGTGGAAGTGGAACCCTAACTCTAGCAATAGCAAAAGCAAGCTACCCACAAAGTGGACGTTGTGGGCTCTTCATGGGCCTAGCCAGCCGCTCGGCTCGGTTCAGTTTGCTCGGTCCGCTCCGGCTTTCACGGCAAGCTGCTATATACACACTCCATCATGGACCATCAGCCCGAGTTCAGAGACCAATTTTAGCTCAGGCGTCTTTTCTTTTTTTGAACCGAAACCCGTAGAACAATCGGTATATATTAATAAAAGCAAAAGTATTTACAAAAAATTACAAGCCACAGAGGGCCAAGTTAACCAACTCATGTTCTATCAAAACCCGACATGTTAAGAGATCTTAATTGAGAAACCGATCAATCCAGCTAGAAAGTTGGGCTTCAAACTTGGACCTGATTCTATGCTTGAGAAGCAGGAGATCATGTTTCAGCAAGCACTTCCAAACCTGAATGGACTGCTGCCTTGCTCTGAAATTTTTTCCGTTTCTTTGAATCCAGATGTTCCAACATCCCACGATGAGGATTTCCATGGCAATTGATGTGGGAAGGGCTTTAACCAAGAGGGTAATTTGGACATAGGGTGATAAGCCCCTGTTTCTATGAACAATCAGAGCTTCCCAACAACTTGAGGCAAAGTTACAGTCCCAAAATAAGTGTAGGGAGGTTTCTTCAGCATTGGAGTGGCACATCTCACATTTGTATGATGGTAAGTGAAAAGGTTTCCTATGCAGGAGATTCCCTGTCATGTAAGAGCATCCAGAAGAAAATTTTATATCTCAGCATTGCAGCATTCTTCCATATCTTTGCAAAGATGTGTGCTGCTTTGTCCCCCATTGTGATCAACTTGTACATCTTAATGGAAGAGTAATCAGATCCCCAAGGGTAACTCCATTTGTCATGGTGATTCCAGATCCAGCTGTTTGGAGCATGTCTTGAAGTTGCAAAAAACTGTTGATGTGCCTCAGTTGAGAGTGGGATGTGAAAATTATCTAGTGCATTATCAGCTTGAAGGTAGTCTTGGATTGTCAAATTGTGCTTGTTGGAGAAGGGGAATAATTGGGGAAATTTGTCTTTGAGTATCCCCACTCCCCAATTATCATCCCAAAGGGTGATAGTGTTCCGTTGTCCAAAGGATCCAATAGCAATCTTTTTGTATTAGGGGAGCAGCTTGAGAATATTTTTCCACCAGAAAGATCTCTGTGGTCTTTGGGTAATAACTCCTTCGGGATAGTACGATTCCCAAATCAGATGGACCCATGGCAGGTCATGATGATTTAAGAATTTATGGAGATGCTTCATCAAGAGACATTTGTTATGAATTACAATGTTGAGCACACCCAGGGCACCCTTGATCTTTTGGAATGCAGACTTTGTTCCATGAAATGAGAGTTGTGCCTTGGTCTTCCATGCCATATTTTCTCCAAAAACAATGTCTAAGAAATTTGTTGATCTGTTCAACAATGCCAGCAGAGAGGTCTAGAGTACTCATGAAGAAGGTTGGCAGACTTGTAAAGACAGATTTGATGAGCACAAGTTTGTCTCCATATATATGATAGGAAAGTGGAACAACCAGATAGCCTCTTGTCAAGCCTGTTGAGAATGGGAGCAAAATCTTCCATTTTGGGTTTAGTGAAGCTAAGAGGCAATCCCAAATAAGTGAAGGGGAAGGCTCCAATGCAACATCCAAAATTTCGAGCCAAGACCTCCATTTTTGCTGGACTACTATTAATTGAGACCATGGTTGACTTCTAAAAGTTGATTCTCAAGCCAGTGTATGTTGTGAAATGCATGAGCAGATACTTGAGTTGTTCTAACTGAGTAGTGCAGGCTGGCATAAGAACTATATCATCAGCATATTGGATGACTGGAAAGTCAGGGCAAGGATGAGCAGGCAGAGGTTTGGTAATAAGATTATTGTTCATGGCCTCATTCATAACTGACTGAAGCAGATCAGCAGCCAAGACAAAGATAAGTGTCGAGAGTGGGTCTCCTTGTCTAACTCCTCTCTTGTAGAGAAACTGTTTACCTGGGACCCCATTTAATAACACAGATGAAAAACCAGAGCTGAACATCATGTCTATCCACATGAGCCATCTGTCACCAAAACCTCTAGCAATATGAATTTCTTTTATGGTTTGATGTTCAATGAGATCAAAACCTCAGGCGTCTTTTATAATCCCTCTTCTTAATCTTCTTTTGTTTCTGTGTGTGACCTTCTTATGGAAGTTTGGCAAAAGGAAAATGATGGCATTACAAAATGTTTTTTATCAGCGCCAAGAAAAAAAATTGTAGGGGCGAGGGAGAGTTCCAGGGGGCTCCGTAGTCGTTTGGCCTTGTGTATGTCTTTCTTTCCTCAACGCCAAGATGTTTAGCGCTTGGAGTAACTCCAATAGTTCCTTAAAAAGCTTCACCTAAAAGTGCTTTTACAGGATGTTTCTGAGTTTTAGGAAAAAGTTTCCTCACAGCTACTTTTGTCAGATCACGTACAACTTCTTTCCCTATATCTATTTTACATTATTTTTCATTAAACAAAACTAGGTAATGGCCTTGGGCCCGCCAGTCAATGAGACATGTGACGGCTGACAGCATTCTCGCGGGGTGGCAGCACAGCGATGTTGGACCAGAGGGGAGCCACCAGGGCCTGACCCGCGTGGAGGCCTGGTGGCCCCTCTCTTGTCGCCCTTTGGCCATAAATTCTATTTTACCATAGAAAAAATCACAAATTTTTTAGGAATTTCCGCTGCCGTCTGCGAGGCATTCATACAGAGTTTCTCACATGTTTTGAGTTTTGACTTATGATTACCAATAAAAAAGACCAAATAAAAGACCAATAAAACTCAGATGAAGTGTGTCAATAAGAAAACTCATCATTCTAAGGTGTTGCTTCTACCAATAAAAAAAGACCAAATAAGAGATGCACCACGGAGGTGCCACAAAAAAAGTAAAAAGGAAAAAAGAAGAAAAAAAGTGAGGGTGAGAGAAGGAGCAATAGCATTATTGTTTTTAGTATACACCTATGCTTCAAAAGTAGCACCATTTCATGAGCTTCATGTTTCATACTAGTAGAGAACCTTTGGATGCAACCCCACTTATCCCATAGGAGGCTTTCACATATTCAGAGCTCTGTGTGCATCCTAGTTGCATGGTGATCCCGATACTCCATGTGTTAACATTCATCATAAGGCCTTCTCCATTGCCTAATGGTCAATTGCGTTGATGAAATACTTTCTTTATTTTGTACTTCTCAAAACTGCAATCATTATTTTATTTTCCCTTTAAGTGTGAGGCATAGCTATGGAAATCTTATATTACTACTTCAAGTACGTCTCGGTCATCAACACTCGCAGTTTTGGCCGATTTTGGTACGTTTCGTGGACTATTACTCACTGCTTTGGGTTCTCGAAGTGATTTCCACGATTGACGAACCCCAAATTGCGCTTACGTGTCGGTCATCAACACTCGCACATTTGGCCGATTCTGACCCGTTTCGTGGACTATTACTCACTGTTTTGGGGTCTCGGAGTGATTTTCACGATTGACGAACCTCAAGGTGCGCTTACGTGTTGGTCAT